>NC_133617.1:421450778-421513538 GCF_048593235.1 Sminthopsis crassicaudata
AATTGTGAAGAGAAAGAAGAAAAGAAGAAAGGAAAGGAATGAAGGAAGAAAGGAAGAAAGGAAGGAAGGAAGGGAGGGAGGGAGGGAGGGAGAAAGGGGAGGAAGGAAGGAGGAGGAAGGAAGGAAGGAAGGAAGGAAGGAAGGAAGGAAGGAAGGAAGGAAGGAAGGAAGGAAGGAAGGAAGGAAGGAAGGAAGGAAGGGAAGGGAAGGGAAGGGAAGGGAGGGAGGGAGGGAGGGAGGGAGGGAGGAAGGGAGGGAGGGAGAAAGGGGAGGAAGGAAGGAAGGAAGGGAGGGAGGGAGGGAGGGAGAAAGGGGAGGAAGGAAGGAAGGAAGGAAGGAAGGAAGGAAGGAAGGAAGGAAGGAAGGAAGGAAGGAAGGAAGGAAGGAAGGAAGGAAGGAAGGAAGAAAGGAAGAAAGGAAGCGAGGAAGGGAGGGAGGGAGGGAGGAAGGAAGGAAGGAAGGGAGGGAGGGAGGAGGGAGAAAGGGGAGGGAGGAAGGAAGGAAGAAGGAAGGAAGGAAGGAAGGAAGGAAGAAGAAGGAAGGAAGGAAGGAAGGAAGGTAGGAAGGAAGAAGGAAGGAAGGAAGGAAGGAAGAAAGAAAGAAGGAAGAAAGGAAGCGAGGAAGGAAGGGAGGGAGGAGGAAGGAAGGAAGGAAGGAAGGGAGGGAGGGAGGAAGGAAGGAAGGAAGAAGGAAGGAAGGAAGGAAGGAAGGAAGAGGAAGGAAGGAAGGAAGGAAGGAAGGAAGGAAGGAAGGAAGGAAGGAAGGAAGGAAGGAAGGAAGGAAGGGAGGAAGGAAAAAAGAAATGTATTTCCATGAGTAGTATTTTCCCCATGGAGGGATGAAAAAAAAAAAAAAACAAAGAGAAAGAAAATCAAGATTTAATCATATATCTGAACCTAGAATGGATGAAAATTTCCGTAAAGCAAGTCTGAAGCCTAGATATGTGTCTCCTGACAGATGGGAAAATGGGGAAAAGGAGAGCTTCCCTTCAGTCCTTGAGAGGATTAGAAACAGCCAGCTCTGCTAATTGGCTGTGACATTGGAAAGATCACTTTCCCTCTCTGGACCCCATTTGGGGGCAGGAAGTGGTCAGACTAGATTATTTCTAGGGTCTCCTCCAGCTCTGAAATGCCATGAGTCGCTGATGTTTCATCTTTTCTGAGAACAGAACAGAATATGAACCGGCACAGTTTAGGTTCAGATAATGGAGGCTCCGGGGATCCCTGGATTTCAGTGCTCCATATTTTCAAGGCAGGAAAATCAGGAAAGCATTTGTGAGCCAGGCCCTTCCAGGTCAGCAGGTTCACAGAGTGAAAAAAAAGGCCTCTGACCCACATCTAAAAGAAATCAGTGACATAGTGGGGTGGGATCCCAGAATTATGAATGTTGCTTGCCATCTAGTGGTCATAAAGGAAATTGCAGATTTCCCCCCCATCATATTTTAGTTGGAAAAAGTGTATTCCAGCTCTAAAATTCTCTGGACTCTCATGAGAGAATAAGATCCATTTTGCATATGGGTCACAGAGGTTAGTTACACGTCATGAAATAAAAACAACAGCAGAAGCTAGATTTTTCAAATATCCTTTTCAAATCTTACAGTAATGGGATTTAGAAGCAACTAGTTGTCCAAGTAGATAGAGCGCTGGACTGGTGTCAGGAAGCCCCAAGTTCAGACACTTACCAGCTGTTTGGCCCTGGGCAGGCCATTTAGCCTATGAATGCTTTCTCAACTGTAAAATAGGAATAAAAAGAATACCTACCTCCTAAGGTTGTTGCAAGAAAAAATGAAATAATATTTGTAAAATGCTTTACAAATTTCCTCATTTTAAAATAAGAGATTCCTATCAACGCTAAATTATATGATCCTAAATTACACATTCTAATCTCCACAATCCCATTTCCAGCTCTACTCACTAAAGCATTCATTCAGTTCAAAACTGGGACTTTGTTCACATCAGCAGCCACACTCTCATCCACATAAAATCAAGGCCATCCTAAATTCCCGGGTCATTCATGGAACCTCCATGAGAGGGAAATGGAAGAGCGGTTAACCTGGACACACGCTACTAATTATTCTTACTCACTTAGGCTACTACTCCAAGGAGAAAGTAAGCTCCTTGAGGGAGGAATTATTTTATTTTTGTCTTTTTATGGCTAAGACTATAACAATGTTTTACACTGTTATAAGTGCATAATAAATGTTTGTTAGATTAAAATTCAATTAGAAAAAGTAAGGACTAGCTTTTGTACTTGGCATAGAAGATTATAATGAATATTTAAAATCATTTTACTTGTATTCATTTTAATGTGTTATGTAAGCCTTCTCTCTTCTTCCTTGTGTACTCCCTCTGTGTTAATTTGTTATAAATCTCATTTAAGACACCTAGAAGAGTGTTCCCACTGCTCTTATGGAACACAGGGAAGGAAAGGAAAGAAAGGGCATGACTGTTTTCCTGCCAGGGAATTGGGTCCTGCTAAACCTAGTCCAAAACAGGAGGTAATTACAATAAGAAATCATTAGAAAACATTGGAGAGAGGGGAAGCTAGGAGATGCAGTGGGTAGAGCGCTGGCCTTAGGGTCTGAAGGAACTGACTCCAAATATAGACTCAGACCCTTACTAGCTATGGACCCTGGGTGAGTCACTTAATCCTAATTGTGACAGGGGGAAAAAGGAAAGAGGGAAGGAAGGAGGAAGGGAAGGAAGGAAGGAAGGAAGGAAGGAAAGGAAAGGAAAGGAAAGGAAAGGAAAGGAAAGGAAAAAGGAAAGGAAAGGACAAAGGAAAAGGAGAAAAGGAAAAGGAAAGGAAAGGAAAGGAAAGGAAAGGAAAGGAAAGGAAAGGAAAAGGAAAGGAAAGGAAAGGAAAGGAAAGGAAAGGAAGGAAGGAAAGGAAAGGAAAGGAAAGGAAAGGAAAGGAAAGGAAAGGAAAGGAAAGGAAAGGAAAAGGAAGAAAGGAAAGGAAAGGAAAGGAAAGGAAAGGAAAGGAAAGGAAAGGGGAGGAAAGGAGGAAGGAGGGAAGGAAGGAAGGAAGCAAGGAAGGAAGGAAGGAAGAAAGAAAGGAAGAAGAAAAGATAGAAAGAAGCATTATAGAGTGAACTTCTAAGTTGACTCATTAAAAAAAAAGAAGAAGAAAAACATAATTTCAAAATTGTGAGAGTCCTCAAAGGACATCTATTCCAATCTAAGCAAGAATCTTTCTGTATCCATAAGGTCAAACTCAAATAGCAAAGGAGGCCATTAAACCATACATAAAGATCCCTACAAGCTTCATATTCACTTAGAAAATGCTGTTAGCATTATATATGTTCTAATGTATTTTTCATTTATTTGGTATTACATTTTAATCCAGTTTGAGTAGCACTAGAGAGCACATGTCCACCAGGTCATATGGTACACACCTCTACTCCCACATTATACCTTAAAAGCAGTCATCTCTGATGTTCTGCCATGGTAAAGAACCCACTAGAGTTGTAACTAGGATGGGGGCAATTATGGACTTTACCCCAGAGCTCCAAATTTAGAAGGTGCTAAAAATACTTCCAGTTCCTCAGCTGCATAGAAACAGCATACTTGACACATACTTAGCAATAATAATTAATGAAAGTCAAAAGTTACCAGATGGCAGACTAGGGTGAATTCCTTCCTCCTTCCACCCCACTCTGTACCTTATATAGAGTTTTATTTCATTGTTTTGAGTTCTCTGTCTCCTTTCCATTCCCCAAATGCAGTGGACAATTCCTATTTTAGCCCAAGAGCAATTTGTGGTATTCTCTCTGGGCACAAATATATCTAGCTCTATACCTGGAACCCACTGCCTCTTAAAGTAATCCATCCCATTTTTGGATTGCTCTATGATTAGAAAGTTTTTCCTTTCATCAAGTCAGAATTTGCCTCTTTACAATATGCGACAGTGACAAGGACTCACTCCTCCTGATGTATCTCAAGCATGTTTGATAAGCTGCCAAGCCAAAAACATAAGTTTGAATCAGTAAGCCCAGGGTAGTGTCTTAGAAGTCTAAAGGGCAAAGTTAAGAACTAAAGCCATAGAAAATATGAGGCAGTTGCAGGAACTTGAAATCTATAAGGGGAAAAAAGTGAGTAAATTTTCTGGGTAATAGTTGCTCCAACAGCTGCTTTAGAGAGTGTCTCCTGACATTTAGAATGGAGCAACTCAAGTGTTCCTTCTCAGCCCACTCTGCCTTGAGCAGCTGGTGGGGATTTAAAGGGTCTTCACTTGTCAGCATCTTTAAGCTGGAGCCCCACATATTGAATGGTCAGGTATTTTAAGGCCCTAAGGCCTAAGCCCCCAACCTTCTCATCCTGTGATGGTTGGGCAAGTATAGGAGTCTACACATCATCCCATGATATCATTGGTCCTCTTTGAAAACAAAGGAGAAACAATAATAAGTGCCCTGGTCACAGAGCTCCTAATAAATGGGAAATTTATTTAACTAATGAAGCGTTGTCTTCAGGTAACCACAGGCTGTCATTTTACTTATTAGAATTTTTTAAATCTGATTTTTCAGTAATCTCTGAAACTTTTGAATATTAACCAATACAATTAGCTTATGTACATGTATAACAGTGTTGTATTCTTCCATGACAATTTAACCCAGTACAGTAATTCTGACAAAAAATAGCATTGAGGGAAGGAAGTATGGAGAGAGATTGGCACCAAAAGGGAGTTTTGGTTAGGGGGAAATAAGGAGAAAATATCAAAAATGGGACGCTGCACCAATGGCTCTAACTTCTCCAGAGAGATCAAGGCCTTAGGAAGGTCAAAGAGAGGAAAGTAGCCCTTAGGGACATGAGAAGGAGAGAACATGCTCTGGGAAGGTTGTTCAGCATTACAAGCTGTGAGGCAAATGGCCAATTTGGCCAGCTCCCTAGCTAGTCCTCCTTCATGATGAGTATCTATGGAAATATGAAGAGTTACAGTTTAACAAATTAGATATTTAACTAATAAACGTGAATCATTCAAAAAGGGAGAAGGAAAGAAGGAAGGAAGGAAGGAAGGAAGGAAGGAAGGAAGGAAGGAAGGAAGGAAGGAAGGAAGGAAGGAAGGAAGGAAGGAAGGAAGGAAGGAAGGAAGGAAGGAAGGAAGGAAGGAAGGAAGGAGAAAGGGAGAAATGAAGGAAGGAGAAAGGGAGAAATGAAGGAAGGAGAAAGGGAGAAATGAAGGAAGGAAGGAAGGAAGGAAGGAAGGAAGGAAGGAAGGAAGGAAGGAAGGAAGGAAGGAAGGAAGGAAGGAAGGAAGGAAGGAAGGAAGGAAAGAAGGAAGGAAGGAGAAAGGGAGAAATGAAGGAAGGAAGGAAGGAAGGAAGGAAGGAAGGAAGGAAGGAAGGAAGGAAGGAAGGAAGGAAGGAAGGAAGGAAGGAAGGAAGGAAGGAAGGAAGAAGGAAGGAAGGAAAGAAGGAAGGAAGGAAGGAAGGAAGGAAGGAACGAAGGAAGGAACGAAGGAAGGAAGGAGAAAGGGAGAAATGAAGGAAGGAAGGAAGGAAGGAAGGAAGGAAGGAAGGAAGGAAGGAAGGAAGGAAGGAAGGAAGGAAGGAAGGAAGGAAGGAAGGAAGGAAGGAGGGAGGGAAGGAGGAAGGAGGGAAAAGGAGGAAGAACAAGGGAACAAAGCCCCATGAAAGTCAAAAGGAAACCAAAAAGACCTTGAAAAGATCCAGGGGTCAGAAAGGCAGCCTTGGTGAGGCTGGAGAAAAGTCACTCAAACCTAATAGGTCTGAGTAAGCTTATGGAAAGGTCAATAGAAAGGAACTGTCCTATGGAGAGGTCAATGGGAGATAACCAACAGGATTGACAAGCCAGAAGGAGGGAATCAATTCTTCTGATAGTCTGAAAGGAAATTTCATTTCCCATAGCTTTACAAGCCATAATTAAAGCCTTAAAATAATAGCTAATTAAAAAAGATTTGTAAACAAAGCATAATTACCAAACATCTGTGTGCAATGGGGAAGTATATTTATGGTAGTCATTGGTGACAGACTCCCAAGCAGGCAGAAAGGTGAATATCACAGAGTAATAAAAGGTTAGTGCTTGAAAACCTTAGGGATCATCTAGTCAAGTATTATTATACAAAAGGAAACTGAGGCTCAGGAATTTGAAGTTCATTTTCCAAGGTTACACAGAGCTGAGATTAGTCCAAAATATCATCCAATTTGGATGTGAATAGATGGTTCTCCAGGACACTCCTGAGAGGAGAAATGAAAAGTACTATCAGGGCACCCAGAAATCTCTCTCAACTTTTACTGCAATAAATGCAGCATTGTAATCGAATTCTACTCAACATAAGTTCCAGTGTCCACATTCCTGGGGAAAAAACCTTGCTCTGAACATAGCAGTAGCAATACCATTCAGGTGGACTCTCAAAAACTCTTATCCTAGTTGAGCCCCACATGATTTGAAGGAAATTTGTTCCTTTGAAGACACTAAGGAAGACTTCCTCAAAGTTCAGATCAAGACATGCTTTGGAAATGTGGCTGATGCAGAATTTTATTTTGCTTGACAAAACATGTTTGTAACAAAGGTTTTGTTTTTCTTTCTTCTCAATGGTGAATAAAGAGGAGTAGAAAGGAATAAAAGTGGACTTTTGGTGATGAGAAACAAAATTTGTTGTTTTAAAACAAACATTAAGGAATCCAGGACATCTGAACTAAAGGAGTAACCTGGCCAGTCTGAGCATGCCCAGTTCATCTAATACAGAAGTGCTCTTGGGGAGCCCTGTTAGTATGTCCAGATAGATTGCCTAAGATGAAGGTTTTCCTCCCCTATCACAAGGGTGGGAATAGCTTCTTTTGATTGGCTGCCTGAATTTTTCAAAGTTCACTCAAAGTATGGGGACCATGAACTGAACTGATTTTTTTAAAAGGCTTTCCAAGAAATGGCTATAGGGATGTTTATTTCTGTTTTGTGTTGCTTGTCCTCCCTTGGGGACCAGGATTCAAGCTTGGAACCAGGACTGTAGGTAAGATGTAGGCAACCCAGCAGGGAAACTGTGAAGCCAGAGTACCTGGGACTTCAGTCCCAGCAGAGTGTTGGACTTGGAATTGGGACTGTGCTTTATGGGAGCCAGGCTAAGTTATGAACCTAATCCTATTCCTCCCCCAAAAAAAATCTGACTTGGCACAAGGGAAAGGGAGATTATACGCCCCATGTGTTAAGGAAGTAAGTTTGTATATTTATGATACATCTTTCAATAAATATGTATGTGTAAAATTAATCTTATTGTTAGTGACTAATGGAACTGGAATATAGAGGAATCTCCCCTACTGAAGAAGTACTATCTGTGGGGGCTGCAGTCATTTGCAGAGAACCTAGATACCCCTGGCCCTCAATTTCCTTAAGGGTACTAGTGAACTCTGGGGGAGGGAAGAAATCTATATACCTGGCCTTCAGGTGGCCAGGGCGGGGGGGGGGGGGGGGGGGGGGGGGGGGAAGATGGTCAGGGTTACTTAGGACCAGAAAGAAACAAATGTGGGCAATAGCCCTAAGAACTGTTCCAGCCTTTGTCATTTTAAGGCTGCCTGCAGGCTGTTGATAAAAGCAGAGGGAAGCAGATCATCTAGACTGATGGGTAAAATGTGGCTTGTTGTATTATAATTCAGAATTGATGTAGTCTGTTGTAGTAAATCATCTATAAAAGGGTGCCTCTTTTCTCCAAATGTTTTCATCCAGGATATCCTTGAGGGATGAATATACTGTTCTCATAAAGATTTGTGGGGACGAGAAAATAAGCATATGATATACTTATCATTAATGTCTTCCAATTCCCAAAGTAGCCTGTGATCTTCTATGATCTCCCCTTTTTAAGATATCTAAAATTTAAATGTTTGGATCCTTCAAAACTGTCATCTCCAGCATGAATTTCTTCTGTTTATATATGGTCACATCCAATCATTCTCCTCAAGGAGGCAGCTTGAAGGTGCAGGGAATTGGACCCATAGTCAAAAAGTTTGTTGTTCAGTTATTTTTCGGTTTCTGATTTTTCATGATTCCATTCGGGGATTTCTTGGCAAAGATAGTGGAATGATTAGCATTTCCTTCTCCAGCTCATTTTACAGATGAGGAAACTGAGCCAAACAGAGTTTTAAGTGAGTTGGCCATGGTCACACAGCTAGTGTCTGAGGTCAGATTTGAAATCAGGGTGCTGATCAATTCAAATTTGGTCTCATTCACTTACCCTCTGCTTCACTTTTCTTATCTGGAAAATGGAGATAATAATTATTATGAGGATCAACTGAAATATTAGTAAAGTAGCTAGCATAGTTCTAGCATATAGTAGGTGCTATATAAATATTAGTTATTACTGTATTTGTAATATTATTGCTGTGGTTCTTAGAGAGAGATCAAGACTAGAAAATATTATTTAAGGGACAATCTGCCAGAGAAAAATGGGAAAGGATAAGTTCTACTATAGAAGATGTAAATGATGGAATAGAAGGATTGACCTTGACAAGCAGGAAGATCACCTCTCTATAAAAGACTAAAGTATGGGATAGTGAGAAATGATGTTAGGAAGATATGAGATGAGGAGAGGGAAAGAATAGGAAGCTAGTGACTAAGGCCTTGATTTCTCAGTAATGCACAAGGAAAGGACCTCAGCTGAAGAGGTAAAGGAAGTGTTGTCAGAGACTTGAGAAGGGAAGAAGAAATTCAAAACAGTTGCTTTGCTGAGTAGATTAGAGAATCAATTAGGACAGAGTAAATGGATTGCCTTGCTATAGTAACAGCACAATTTAAATTAAAACAACATAAATTAGAAGTGACCCAGTCAGCATGGTTGGATAACTTTCTCCAACACGTGAATGAAGGAGTCAGGTAATAATACTAATTAGCACTTTAAGACCTAGAAAGCATTTTAGATATATTATCTCATTTAGTCTAACTCTGAGGTAGATGCTATTATTATTTCCCTTTTACAGATGAGAACGCTGAGTCTTGGATAGATTAAATGATTTGTGAAGGATCACACAGCTACTAAATATCTGAGGAAGGATTGGAACTTTAATCTTCCTGACTTTAAGTCCAACACTCTATCCATTGTGCCACCTACTAAGGAAAAATCTAGAGTTAGTTTTTGTAAGGTATGAATGGTGATAAAAACAAGGGAGCAAAGAATTAGAAGAAATTAGCATAGATTTGAAGTAGTTCACTCAGAGGGAAAGATAGGAAAGGGAGGATAGTACAAGGGGAATGTCAGCAAGATCAAAGGTTTGACTGTCCCTGCAGGATTCTGAGTTGAGGCAGAGAAGCAGATCATGGGATCTGAGTGGCTGAGGAAATGACTTTTTGAGAAAGAAGGGAGGATATCATAAGGGCTCAATAGACAACATTTATCAGGGTATGAGAGAACTTTGAAAAAGAGGGATTTATTGTTGACATTAGCAGGAGAATCTAAAAGCAGCAATAGGGATCAATTAGTGTTCTTTTCACCCCACTGGGTAAAGCGAATAGGGGAAGAGGATATGAGGAAAAGTGTGGTCCATAATGGGAAAGATAAGCAGGGATACATATTCATCTAGGAGGAGTCAGGTCTCAGGGAGCACTAAAGGATGGAAGGCACAAGATTTAAAAAAAAAGTCTAAAATGAAGTTTGTTAATTATAGAACAAAAATCGCAGGGGTTGCAGTGGAAGAGAAAAGAGTAGGAAGATCTGGAATGGGAAACTGAAGTGAAGGATTGAGATGATGTAAATGAACACGTATCATCAGGTTTGGGGAAGAGGCTATTATTATTCTTTAGTTATTAGTATCCCTGGAAAGCAGAAAATAAGAGAATTATTAGAAAAATCACTGGGGAATGAATTCCAGAAGAGTATCAGTGGATGGGCGAAGTTACACTGATAAAGATAGATGATTTAAAATTCGAGGTCTCCACCCATCTCTAGAGGACTGAGTTTGACTCTCAACTACTTTCTGCCCTGGGGCATCCAGAAGCCTATATGGTGGCCTTGAAAGCAGTCCTAGGACCATTGTGGCCTCAAGGATCCTCAGGGATCCTCAAGGACCTAGGATCCCAAGGGCCTCAAAATGGGCACCAGTGTAACTGGCAGTTGTGTGGAAAACACCAGCCACACTGATTTTAGAAAAGTCTGCAAAGATTTACACAAACTAATGCTGAGTGAAGCAAGCAGGACCAAGAAAAATTGTACGCAGCAACAACACAATTGTGTGATGATCAATTATGATAGACTTGGCTTTTCTCAGCAATTCGGAAATCCAAGGCAATCCCAATAAACTCTGGATAGAAAACACTATCTGTACCCAGAGAGTACTATGGAGATTAAATGTGGATCAATGCATACTATTTTCACCATTTTTTTTTCTTTCTTTTGTTTTTTGGTTTTTTTCCCTCTGTAGTTTTTTTTTTCCATTTTGTTCTGATTTTTCTCTCCCAACATAACTCATATGGAAATAAAAAAAAATGAATGTACATGTTTAATCTAAAAAAAAAAAATTAAAGCCAGCCACAAACAAATCTCTCAATCTTGCAATGTAGATTTATTTTTCTATGCACTATAGTAGTTACATGAAAGACCCTGTAACTAAAAAACCCACTTGTATTGAGAATGAAATCAGTATTTTTTTCCTTGATATTTTATTGAGACATATTGTCTGAATGGCCAAAAGATCATTTTTATCATCTTCTGAGTTCAGCTAGTATTATTCACTTAGGTATGAAACCCATCTTTTTGGTGGCAAATTTCCCAGTTCCAAGCCAACCAAAGAAACAACTGTAAATATATTTAATATGATTTGTGATGGTAGCTGGGAAAGACAATGCTTTACAATGAAAAGTGAGATAGACTTACTGTTAGAAAGACGTGAATCCAAATACACCTCTGCTCCTTATTATAGCTGCATGACTATGGACCAGTCACTTACTATTCTTCCACAAAGATCTAGAAAACATACTAGAAATCTAAGGAAAAGTCACAGAGAGTAATTTTTCCAGAGAAAAGAGACAGAAAGGACCACAGATAATGGGAACAGCACATGGTTGGGATAACACCATATGTGGATTATTCCAGAGGCCAGATACTAAAAGAAAATTAAGATGATGCATCAGGATAGGAAGCTTTGGGATAGAAAGCTACCCCATGAGATTCTTGAACTAGCTGCTTTCTGCACAGAGTGCAGGATTTGAACCTGAGAACAGAGAAGGAACTCAGTTCTAACTTTCAGTTCAGTTCTAACTAACTGCAATAGAATAACCAGGATAGAAATCCTATACCAAAATTGATTCCTAAGTTCAATCGCCCAGGAGTTACAAAAACTCCCAGGAACTGAGTCCATCAGCAGGCTACCTAAATTCCAGAAACATAACTACAGACCTAAAACTGGGTCAAGAACTGACAAAGCCCAGGAGGGCTACTATGAGTTTATATGGCCTCCAGATTATATCACTTTGGGAGTACTGAAAAGTTGCAAGTCCTCAGTTTGAGTTATGGTAGCACTAGAAGGAAGAACAGGACAAAACTCAGCCTGGATATTTCCTTAAAAATACACAGAGCTTGGCCATAACATGAAGTTCAGAGTCAAGAAGTGCTGGAAGAATGAAGGGAAAAAAGAGTCCTACCATAAAGAGCTATTATGAGAACAAAGAAATTCAAGACAAATTCAGAAAAAAAGAATGATTCAAAAATATTTATAAATAAAATCTTTAAGAAAAATCCAACCAGAATTTCTATATGAGATAAAATGAGGTTTTTTTATTGCAAAAAAATGATTTTCTTAAAATGTAATAGTATATTATTTTTCCAATTAAATGTAAATATTGTTTCCAACATTCATTTTTGTAAGATTTTGAGTTCCAAAACTTTTTTCCCTCTATCCTTCTTACCTTTCGCAAACAATGTACAATGATTCTAAAAATTATTTTTAAAGTCAAATGAAAGTGGTAAAGGAAGAAAAGAAATGAAAGCTATGGGAAAATATATGAAAAGGGAATTACAAGTTTTGGGGGGAAAGGTACAAAACCTTACCAATAAAATAAGTCCCAGAAAATTAGCACATGGGCATCTGACATTCCTCTACATTATTCATCTGATAGAGGGAGAGGTCATCAAGATACATTCGCTGTTTGTGGTCTTTTATCTGCTTGCTGCACTGAGCCAGGTGCTGATCCTGCTATATCTGACAGAGGTGTTGGTGAGGATAGTATGGCGTCAATCCCAGGACCCTGATAGTTATAGCATCCCTTTCCTCACTAGGATGGGGGATCTACTGGGGACTAGCTTCCTGTCACTTTACTTTCTCTCCAACTCCTTCTTCTCTGACAAGATGCCTATGAAAAATCTCAACAAATGGAACTTGGGCTTCCTTAGAAGTGAGGCAAGACAACCCAAAACATTTAATTCTCTGGTCTTTGCCGTGTTTAGAGTCCTGAAAGTAGAGTCCTAAGGTCAGATAAACAGAATTTGGGAGCCTCTTCTCCTAACACTCTCTGCCAAGATTACCTATGTAGACTCATGCATTCTTACCTGGTAACAGCCCAGAGCATGTCTTGTATATGCATGTAAGTGCCAGTGTAAAATGGACTTCCCAGTGGAAATGGTGTCATGGAAGGGCCCAGCATGCCTTAGAGAAGTTACACAAATGAGAGGGATGCTGCTCTGGCCAGATGTCTTGGCTCCCCCTCTCAATGACAGTGTCCAATTTGGAGATCTTCAGAGCTGCTGTTTAGATCTTATCCCTTACCCTTCTGCAGCTATCCTGACCAACACACAAAGTACTTTTCAGGGGGAGCACAGCCTTGGGCCCAACCAAGGGCACAATATCTCTCCCTGTTTCAACTTATTTCATCTCAACTTTTCCCCAAAAACTCTGTTAGAAAACTCAGTGTTTAAAAAAATGCAGAAGTAAATTATGTAGAATTTTTTAAAAAAAGAAAGAAAATTGATCAATAATAGGTAATTTAAAAATCATTGGACTAGGATGAATTCCATTGGGAGGAGAAGTGAAGAATCACTGGACTATTAGAAAGGAATAATAAAGAAATATCCAGATTTTTTAGAACCAAAGGACAAAGTAAAAACTGAAAGAATCTATTGGTCACCCACTGAAAGAAGCTCCAAAAATGAAAACTAAGAATAGTTTAGTCCAAATCTAGAACTTCTAGGTCAAATCAAAAATACTTTAAGGAGTAACAAAGAATTCAAGTGCCAAAAAAAAAAAAAAAAGACATAGGATCATACAAGATTTATCAGCCACAATCATAAAGAAGTAGAGAGATTACAAGATGATATTCCAGTAAAAGTTCTGTCCTTACAACGCGGAATAGCTTATCCAGAAAAAAATATATAATTCTGAGAAGTTTGGGGGAGGGAATCTTAAAGGGGAAAGGCAGGGATATTTTAATTAAATGGAGAACTTCTAACCCTTCATAATGAAAAGATCATAGCTAAGTAGAAATTTAACATACTATATAAGAATCAAAAGAAATATATAATAACAAAAATAAAGTTTATACCAATAGAAGCAGAAAAAGCTTTTGTCAGGTTACAATGGATAATATTTAAGAACACTAGGAAGCAAAGTAATAAATAACAACTTCTTGAAAATGATAAATGGTGCTTATCTAAAACTAAGTGCCTGGATTATCTTTATTGAGAATAAGTTATAGGCTCTTCCAATGAGATCAGGGGTAAAGCAAGGATGTTCATTATTACAATTACTCTTCAGGGTAGTGCTATAAATAGTGCTATAACAGTAAGACAAGAAAAGAAATTGAAAAATAAACATAGAAAAAGACAAAACAAAATTATCACTTTTGCAAATGATGTGATGGTTTTCTTAGAGAAACCCAAACAGTGAACTAAAAATTCAAATAATTAATATATTCAGACAGTAACAGAATATAAAATAAAATCTGCAAAATCACCAATGTTTCTGTATTTTAGGAACGAAATCTAGCAGTAAGATACAGAAAAAAAGAAATTTTACATAAAATATTTACATAGGGAATCTGCTTACCAAAACACACATAGAAACTATATGAATATGAAACATCTTTTGCAAAATAGATGTAAATAGAGAAATATCAATTATTCATGGATAAGCTGAGCCAATATAATAAAACTGACAATTCTTCCCAAATTAATTTCTTATTCAATGCCATACAAATCAAACTACTGAAGCATTATTTTATGAAGATAGAAAACAATAGCAAAAATTAATCTGGAGGTTAAAAAAAGTAAATAATATTGAAAGAATTCTCATTTTCCCAATAATTTCTGTTGAATAGGGAGTTCAATTTTTAGGTTTATCGAACAAGAGGCTACTGTATTTATCTGACTCTGTATATTGTGAATGAAATCTGTTATTTTTTTAAGATTTAAAATTTTTTCAATAGTATTTTAGTTTTCCAAATACAATCTGATAGAAATTCTATATAGATCAACATCTCACAATGTATACCAAGCCAAGATCTAAATGAGTACATGATCTAGACATAGAGAATGACAAAAAAAAATTAGAAGAGCATAAAAGAAATTACCTGTCAGGTCTTTGGGGAGGAGATCATGGCCAAATAAGAGATAAATAGGTAAAATTGGGTACAGGAGATAAAATGGACAACTTTTATTATAGAAAATTTTGCACAAACAAAATCAAGGCAACTAAAATTACAGGATAATTACAAAAATGAAGGGGAAATACCTGTAGCAAATTTCTCTAATGATCTCTTTTTTTAAGATACATAAGGAACTAAAAGAACTTTTTAAAAATATGAGCCACTCCCCAAATGACAGTAAAAGGATATGAATAAACAGTTTTCAGAAGAAGAAATCTATACTATCAATAATCATTTAAAAAATGCTCTTAATCACTGATTAGATAAATGAAAACTAAAATCATTCTAACATTTTACTACAGCTCATACCCATCAGGCTGACAAAGTTAACAAAAAAGAAAAATAACAAAGGCTGAAACAGCTGTAGGAAAAAAGGTAAATCAATCCAAACAGAACTTTGAACAGAAGCCATTCTATAAAGCAATTAAAACTATATCAAAAATTTATAATATTATATGTATCCTTTGGCCCAGTGAAATTGCTATTAGGTCTATACCCTCAAAAAGATCAGAGAAAGAGGAATGGGACTCATATATACATAAATATTTTCATGGTGGAAAAGAATGAAAAACTAGTGGAGTATTCCTTAATTAAGGAATGTTACAGAATATGAAAGTGATTAAATATTGTGTTGTAAGAAACAAGGATGGGGTTTCAAAGAAACCTGGAAAGACTTGCATGAACAGATGCAGAGTGAAGTGAGCAAAGTAAGAATAATAATGTATAGAACAACAATATTGTTGTTCTTTGAAAGACTTAGAAGACTTCTAAAGAAACTTAGAAATTCTGATAAACAACCAATCACAATTTCAGAGGATTTTCAGATGAAACAATTTTCAGATGAAACAAATATACATCTTCAGATAGAGAGGGAATGGACTCAAAATGCATATTGGGGAAATTTTTTTTTTGATAATGCCAATATGAGAATTTGTTTTGCTTGACTCTACATTTTTTGTAAAAAAAAAAAAAAAAGTTTTGCTTTTATCTCATTGGAAAGCAGAAGATAAGAAGAGGAGAATTCAGAATGGAAATATATATAAAATATTGAATTAAAAATAAATAAATAGAATTTAGATCAAAGATATTTGTGAAGGTTGGGAAGCCATGGTTGTATATGAAAAAACAATGACTTTCCAGATTTGGAATAAAGATAGTTTTGGCAGGAAAAGGAGGCAGTAATACTATCTAGTTGCTGGCAGGCTTCTTGTAGCTTAGGAATGGGAATAGCTGTATGCCCAAGGGAGTACTAACACTACTATAGCTCTGAACAACCCCTTTATCTCTGGGTTAGAGACCACTCCAAGCAAGATTTCCCCTTATTTATGCTGGTCAGACAGGGCTATCATAGTCTTCCTTGAGAGATGAAGAGGAACATGATAAAGTAGTAGTAGCTCCCGTCTTTATCCTATATTCCTTAATGCTGAGCAAGAAACAAGTCTGTGGAAGATTGGTGTCCTATTCAAATGCCATACAGTCCCAGTTACTTATATATAAAAATGGATAAAGAAAAATAATTTTTCTCCCAGTCTTTTTCCTTTTCCTTCACCTTTCTTCTCATCTCCACTTCCTTACTTTTTATTCTACACTCTTCCTTTCTCTCTCCTCCCTATATGTTTGCCATCTTTCTTTTCACCTTCTTCTATCCTTCTGCTGTTGTTATTTGTATATTCTCTCCTATTCTCCCATTTCACTTCACCTCTTCTCCTCTCCTCTTTCATCTCTCTTTCATCTGTCTCCTCTCTCCTTTCTCTTCTTCCATTTCTGATTCTTCCATCTTTCTCTTCCTTTTTTCATCTGTCTCCCCACTCTTTTTTATCTCGTTTCCCTCTTACTCTATATCTTCCCTCATCTCCCCTTATCTTTTTCCTTTCTCATCTCCACCAACTTCTTTCTCTCTTTCTCCTTCATTTCTATCTTCTCCTCCTCTCACTCTGAATCAATACAGGAATTCCTTTACCAAATATGCATCAAACTTTAGTAAACAGATTGATGAAATTCATGGCCAGTCCACTCATTAATGCTAATTTTCACTAATATTAAATATATCCTTCTTAATTTTATATTAGTAGATTATCATCCTGATAGTTAATATTTAAATAACACTTTAAAGTTTACAAAGCACTTTGACATACATTTTCTCTCATTTGATTCTCACAACGACTCTATGAAGTAGGTACATATAGACACCATTATCTCCAATTTACAGATGAAAAAAGGAGGCTTAAAAAGGTCAAATGACTTACTTGAAATCATAGAACTAGTAAATGTTCAAGGAGGGATTTAAGCTGAGATTTTCCTGATTTTGAGCCCAGTTCTCCATATGACACAGCATGCCTAAAAGAAATAGGGAGCCATGGAAGGTATTTTCTAGCAGTAAAATGGCATGGTGATGCATGTGTATTAAGATGATAATTTTGCCAGCTTTTTGAAAGATAGATTGAAGAGGAGAGAGACTGAAAGCAAGGAGGCCAATTAAGAAGTTATTCCAATAGCCTAGAGAAAAATAATGAGAATCTGATCTAGGGTAGTAACCATGGAAATGGAAAGGGGCAAATGTGAAAATTATTTTTAAGGTAGAATTAACAGAAGCTACGAAATTCCAAAATATTTGTGTTTGTTGTTATGAGATACAAAAATAAATATAAGAAATAGGCTGCCTCAAATCCTTTTGGAAGCAGGCAATATATAAATGAATGAGTGGATAGATAAGCAGATAAATAAATATTCAAACAAGTAAATGAATAAATGATACATTGATAAAGGAGATAGACTAGTTTAGTTGTTTCCATTGTATCCAACTCTATATGACCCTATTTGGGGTTTTCTTGGCAAAAATACTGGAGTGGTTTGTCATTTCATTCTCCAGTTCATTTTACAGATGAGGAACTAAGGCAAACAGGGTTAAGTGACTTCCCCAGGATCACACAGCTAGTGTCTGAGATTGGACTTTAGTTCAGATCTTCCTGAATTTAGGGCCAGCACTCTATTTACTATGCCATCTAGCTAGACCTATCATTTTATTAATATAGGGAACTTCTAGGCCAGTAAATCCTCCCACAATTTCTAGCCATAGAGAATTGCCTCCCAAAAAGAGAAATCAAATGACTCACTGAGTGTCACACCACCATGATGTATAAGAGGTAGTATCTGAATTTAAGTCTTCCTTGCTTCAAGACTAACTCCTATCCACTACAAAATACTGTCTCTCTAAAACAAACATAAATGCAAACAGATGTTTAAATAAATGAGATGAAAGGCAGCATGGTACAAGGGATAGAGAACCTATTTTGGAGTCAGGAAAATCTGAATTATAGTCCTGCTTCTGACAAAGACTAGCTGTGTAAACACTGGTAAATCACTGAGAGCAGATTCTCCATACCATACATAACTTGCTAAGACTAAAAGTTATAGAGAAGTTATTAATCTGCATGAGTGGAATTTCCACACTTGGGAGTTCCCTATGCCAGGGAAATAACATATAAAACCTTGCTTGCCTTCAGGAAACTTTCAGGCTACTTGGGGAGACAGGACATTCACACACATGAAACAATTAACAGCCCAAACAAGCCCCATAGTATGAGAAATTTCACAAGCCAAAAGGTAAATGAATGAGTAAATGAATTATAGAGACAAGCACTCTGAATTCATCAGGGATTTTAAAGGAATTCTGCTGTGACGTTTTTTAAACAACAAATTTTCAATTCATACATGAAAAAAACCGAGGTGAGAAATATTAAGCAACAGATGCAGGAATTGACTCCCAATCATTTGACATCCAATCTAATGCCTTTACCAGTATTTTATCTCCCCCTAATTTAACTAGCAAGTTTGGTTTTTGCAGATTTGGTTTCTGAAAGCATAGCTCAATCACAGTAGTCAGATGAGAGGATGGAAATGAATATTTCACCATCAAAACTCTTTTGCTAGGGCCTAACAATCCATATGTTGAACTAACCAGAATCCTCTTCTGTTCAATTTCTTTTTTTAAAATTCAACATATAATATCTGTTTTTATTTTTAATTTTTATTTCTTTTATTTTTAATTTATGGAATAAAATTAGCATTTCCATAACAGTATAAATTTTTAAATGATTGCACATGAATCTGCAGATCTATTATGTACAAATTGCCATTCCTTTTAAATATATAACAGTTATCATATAAACTTTTTTGTCTTCCTCCTTTCCAAAGATAGCTACCAGTATATATATATACATATATATATATATATATATATATATATATATATATATATATATGTAGTCAGTATGTATGTATGGAACTCATGTATGTATAAATGTATGCATGCATGAAGTTCACTCTCAGGCTTCCTACATTTTGTCTTTCCTGCCTGATTGTACTTCTTTAGACTTCTTAAGACTTCCACCATACCTCTAGGGAGCTTGTAATTGGGAAATCCCATCACCTGCAAGGCTGAATCTCCTATATGTGGTGACTCGGCTCACATTCTATAGGGGAGTCACCACATATGGGAGATTTCAGCTGTCAGATAGGGTAGAGCAGCAAAGTAAAGGGGAATATTCTTCTTTAAGGCCATTTCCACTGATAAAATCATATTTATTTCTGTTGTGAACCATTTGTCACTGTCATGTACCTGAGTGGAAAGAATATTCCCTTCCAAGTTTTCTGGAGATTCTACTATAGCACCCACAGAAGCAATTGCCAGGCTACAACTCCATGGCCTCAGAGGATAGTAACTCAGAGGGATGGATAGAAGTGGAACCAGTGATTACGGGGGAATGCTCCTTTCTGGGGGTTCTTGGGAGTATAACAAGTTGATAGTGGCAAGAAAGTTGGTCTCTTGTCAGCAATGATTGGACAATCCCTCAGTAATGGTATGGGGACCCAAACTGGAAACAAGGCTGGTGATCTAGGAAACATTGCTATTCCCAAGGCTCTTGGGTTCAATGTGCTGGGCTGTCCCCACTGAGGTCTAAGGGAAGCTGCTGAGTTTGAGGGAGTACTCAATATATCTGGCTCATGGTGTCTCCTCTTCCTCTCTCTGGGGCCTCTTTTCCCTTCTATGACTCTCTTAAAAAGTCCAGGCTCTGCTTGAACAGATCCTGTGATGGGAAACTTACTTTCTCCTCAGGAAGCCCATTTTCTTTTAGAAAAGCTTTAATTATCAGGACTTTTTCTTTATTGAATCCAAAATCTGCCTCTTTTTAGTTTTCATTCATTTTTTCCTTTATTGGCCCTCTCTAGAAAAGAAACACAAATTTACTCCTCCTCCCTTATGACAGCCCTTCAGATACTAAAATATAACATTCCACACTCCCTATTCTTCCTTAGGGCCTAAACAAATTATTTGACTAAATTAGGGGGGGGGGAGTAACAAAATTTATTTGGAAGAACAATAAGTCAAGAATATAACAAGAAGTAATGGGGGAGAAATGTAAAGGAAAGAGGAGTACTAGATCTTAAACTATATTATAAGGCTGTAATTACCAACTTTCTGATATTGGCTAAGAAACAGAAAGGTAGATCAGTGGAACAAAGTAGATGTATAATTTACACGACATGTGTAAAGACTTGAGTTTCTCAATCAGCAGAATGATTTGATTTTTTTGCTTAGGCAAATGAGGTTAAGTGACTTGACTGATTTGATTTGAATTCAGATCCTCCTGACTTCGGGGCGGTGCTCTATCCACTGCTCCTCCCCGATTCTTTTTAAAAGATCCTAATAGGACTGGGGTTCCAGTCTCTTCGTCGTCCAGTTTACTTCCTAAAATATGGCACCCAGCACTGACCAAAATAGTCTAGATGTGATCTGAGCAGGGCAAGGACTGTGACAATCCCGTTCAAGTGCTTCTAGTCCGATTCCTGTCCAGAAGTCCCCCAGCTAACTCTGCACATCCCCTTACCCACAGAGGTCTAAACCTGTGGCCTCGTCGCTGCAGAAGTCACAGCAGCCCGGAGCGGGTGTAGACAGGGGGATAGCAGTCTGGTTTCCCATGGCGGTGGGAGGGAAACCAGGAGGCACTCGCATTATCTCCTGACCTGAAGCCAAAACATTCAACCCTTCCTGTTCCCCAGAAGACAAGTTGTCCTTTTCCTTTCCTATTGGCTGCCTTATGTCACTGCACAGCTGCCTCTGATGTGCTGGTGCTAATAGATAATCCATAGCCCCTTCAAGTGGAGTATATCATCTGCTCATTACCAATGGTAAATCATTTGCAAAATATTAAAATGCTTAAAGACTGTCATATGGTCTTCGTGAATTGCTGTGCAATACGGAGGTGCCTGCCGATTAAGAGGGAAAATGTATTCATCATGGATTCACGAGGGCTATCAAATTCGGCTTTATTTACAGGCTGGAGTACAAAGCTATCAGAGGTTCCCAGAAGTGAATGCCGGAACACCTTTCTGCCCTGTCATTACAGCGGCTTCCAGATAAATCTGACCCCAGCTACAGACGCTCATTAAGGTCATTAGGCAGGGTGCCAGTTCTCTCGGGAACTGGCTCCTTTTCGATTAAAAAAAAAAATGCTGCTAAATGTGAAGTTTATTCTCCTCTCTACAAGTAACTAACCTCAGGGAGAGAGTAATCTAATATATTCTCAGTCAATTTCAACTCATTTAAATAAAAAAAGAATTATTCGGCAACAAATGACAGAGGGAGCAGATGGGGCAGTGTTTGTGGGCTCCGCTGAAGTGGGAGATGAAGCTGCTGCTGGTGGCCCCCCAGCTGTAGGACCCCAGAAAGAAAATAAATTGTGCTACAGGGGAAGGAGTCTTGGATTCAGAGTCAGAGCAGCCCATTACCGAGGCCTTGAGCAAATTATATGCTCTCATTGGGTCTCAGTTCTATCATCTGTAAAATGAAAGGGCTGGACTAAATCGGGGGTTCTTAACCCTTTCTGTGTCACGGATCCCTTTGGCAGTCTGGCTTTTTATTTAATAATTGAAGAAAATGCTAAACTTCAGTTACAGGTTAATAAAAGTTAAAATGCATTTTTCCCACATAAATTCACACACACTCTGAAATCTATCCATGATCCATGATCCCCAGATCAAGAAACCCTGAAGTAGGTGATCTATAAGGTCCCTTAAAGCTCTAAATCACTGACCTCTGAGAACAGAGGCCTGTTCAAACCCCAAACATACTTCAAGGTAGAAGCTCAAAGGCCACCTGCTCCAGGGAGCCTTCCCTGCTCCCTGTGGGTGCAGATCCTTTGTCTTAAATGAGTTCATATAAACGTCCTATATTTTTCTAATGCACTTTCCTAGGGGCAGGATACCAGCAGAATCTGAGTTTCAATCTTGGCTTTGTCATACACTAGCAAACCATGTAAAGTCCCTGAGCCTTAGTTTCTGGGTAAAGTGGATTTTGATGCAAATTCTATCTGGAACAACTACTACTTCATATAATTGCTGTTGTTTTTCTCCTGCCATTTTTTTTTTCCTTTGCATCTTTTGGATACCAAAAAAAAAAAAAAAAAAAAAAGAAAAAAAGGAAACAGAAAATAAAGGAATGGATAATGTACAGGCATGTAATATAAAAGGAGTACATAGAGTTGTTCTAATAACACATTGCAAGGGGACTGTGCAAAAGGACCATGGGAGAGAGAGATTCCAGAGATTCCAAGAGATCAATGAGAAAAGAAAGCAACATGTAAGGAGGAAAGAAAGGAAAGGAAAAAAGTTTCTGAGAATGGTCATCACTCTTCGCACATGACATAAGGAAGTGGGGACAGCAGAAGACAGCTAGAAGAAAAATAAAGAGCCCAGGAAGGTACTGGGTATCAGTCATCATAGGAATGAATAGAAAGTGGCATTTAAACCCCACATTTTGTTCATTCCACTTTTGATTTAGTTATTGTAATCTAATCCCTTTGTGAGTAAGTAATCTTTGTGGGGGAATCACATGAATTTGAGACTGAGATTGAAACCCCTAGGAGAATAGAGGAGAACAACATTTGAATTTATGAATTATTGTTGGGAACAATTATACCCTTCACAGAAACTTGAAAAAGACAACTAGGGAGCCTGTGGTCTAAGTCTATTAGGGTGGTAATGAGCAGATTACTCAAGACTAGAATCTAGGAGTAACTCCTACTCTGTAGACATTCAAGCTTACAGAGCATCCTGGAGCATCTGGCAGATGTTGGACTCTTGAGAAGCCATGTCCCTGTAGTAGTGTTCACCTCTAGAAATTTCCTTCCTCCTTACAATATGACTTGGAGGGTATACTCATTTAGGAAACAGAATTTATTATTGCCTTCAGAGAAGATAAACAATGTAGAAAATCTGATTTAAAGGAAGAATTTGTTTCCTAAGCAATGTGTCTGCTAATTATTTTAAATTGTGAGAAGTTGTGTGGTAATAGTGGAAAGAAAACAACACTGGGAATCAATAAGCCTGAATTCTAGTTTCCATGTTGCTAGTTATGTGATCTTGAATCAAAAACTATCGTTCAGTTGTTTTTCAGTCATAGCCATTTGGGGTTTTCTGGCCAGAGACATTGCAGTGGTTTGCCATTTCCTTCTCCAGCTCATTTTACAGATGACGAAACTAAGGCAAGCTGGGTTAAATGACTTGTTCAGAATCACACATCTAGTAAGTTTTTGAGGCTAGAATTGAACTCAGAAAGATGAATCTTCCTGATTCAAGGTCTAGCACTATATTCACTGTGTTACCTAGCTGCCCATTTGGATCAGTCATACTCCCTCAGCAAGTGTCATTTTCCCTATTTGCAAAATAAATTAATTAGACTATAAGTCCTTCAAAGGCCCTTATAACTTTGATATATAATTAGAGAAGCATGCTACATGAGGGTCAAACTAGAAAGGTTAAATAAAGATCAATAGAGTTTAGTTAATAGCTTCAGAAGGAATGGACTCTGCCAGCAACTCTGATTGCTGAGGGTCACACCAGGTCCCCTAATCACCAGAAATGGGATCAAGGCTAACAATGGTTTTAGCTTACAAGATTAGAACAGGGTCTTGCTGGAAAATTAGATGTTTACAGTGGCCAGTGATTACCTAGGAGCAACTATGTTATAATAATAATAATAATAATAATAATAATAACAGCTAGTCAGCCAGCCAATTAACATTTATTGTCAACTATGTGTCAAGTAGTATTCTAAGCATTGAAGATACAAAGAAAAGTAAAAGACAAGAGTTTTGTATGAAACTGTGTATGTATTTGACTAATAGTTGATTCAAGTCCCCACTCAATTGAGAAAATTGTTCTGCTTCTGGGTTCCCCATCTGTAAAGTGAGGAAATTGAATTAGACAATTGCTAAGGTTTCTTCAAGTTCTAATAATTTGATTATATGATTAAGCCAAATTCCTGTGACAACATAGGTATAAAACAGGTTGAACCTAATAAAGGAAGAGAAGAAGTAAAAGATCATGAATATGATGATGAGATAAGGAAATTATTTTAGGGAATAGGTGAAGAGAAGGGAAAACTGAAGAAAGTAGGAAAATGATTTGAGGATCTCATTACCATCACCAGGCTCATAGGTTTCCACAGGTAGTGCATTCTCTCAGCATCTCTAATAGGACACTTAGAATAATTCCTGCCTCCAAATAACTCTCCCATGAACCATGACAGTTTTACATACAATCTGTGAGAGTATGACTTTGTCTTATTTACCTTTGTGCCTTTCATATTGTAGATACCATAAAAGTTGGTTGAATTAAAGTAATTGCCTGAAATTCCATAATTAGAAATTTATTTGGGCTTAACAAACACCATTTTGAAGATGTCAGTCCTCTGAAATGGCTAACACAGATATCAATCATTCACAATTTAGTGAAAATCGTTCCTTCACAGCTGAGTTGAAGTCAGATAAACTAAAAGAATGGGAATTTTCATGTGCTGAAGTGGTGAAAGAGGAGTAAAAATCTGGGTGAAATGCCATAGAGAGAAAGACTTTGGACTTGAGGAGACTATGGGAATGGGAAGGAAATATTCTATTGCAAATCTTGTTGTTCTAGTATATGTCTTTGCTCTGAGTTAATTATTTCTTCTTGATCACTTTTGAGAGCTAAGACTTATAAGTTACAGCCTTAAGTGTATAGACTAGGAAAATCTTGAAACTTGAGTATCTCCCCTTTTTTTAATCAGCCAATAAATTTAAAACACTGTTCCATAAACATATACACCACCAATGAGAAGAGAAAGCAGGGAAAAAATCATGGATAAGGGCTTCCTCTATGGGGAACACATATACCTAGGCAATTAATAATGCAAAAGCAGTGAACTTCCCAATGTCTTCTTGTGTTCCTCACTGGACAAGCTGTCTTGGATAGATGCATTGTTCTGCTGGATCAATGGAACCTGTGCTTCATTGAGCACTTTGGTTCAATTATTGGTCACAGTTTACCTTCTATAGTGGCACCATAGTGCATAGAGTGTGGGGCCTGGAGTTAAGAAGAAAACTCATTTTCCTGAGTTCAAATCTGACTTCAGATACTGTCTATCTGTGTGACACTGGGCAAGTTACTTTACCCTGTTTGCCTCAATATCCTCAACTGGAAAATGAGCTGAAGAAGGAAATGACAAAACACATCAGTATCTTTGCCAAGAAAACTCCAAATGGAGTCATGAAGAGTCAGGAATGACTGAAAAACAATTGAACAACAACTAATAATACCCATGCTAGTATCAGAAAGTAATAATGGTTTGTTACTAAAACTATACTTGAAGCTCTTCAAGCATGATGGAATTTGTCAGAATTTACCCTTGAGTGCTATAACCTTCAAGAACCTATATGACAGAAGGTATCAGAGTAGTGACTTCATTGAGGAAGAGTGAAGGGGAAATTGATTTTTAATAAATATAACATATCATATAACCCATGGATGAGAGCAGAGACATTTTTAACTTTTTCAAAGCAGAAACTACTAAAGGTACAGGATTACTGGAAGACACAGAATAAGACCCATTTTCTTTCTTGTAATATTTTTCTTAATACTGGAGACAAGAGCATTGACCACCAAGTAACGATCTTCAACAGGATCAGAGGACAGCAAAAATTGGATATAGCAATCTGTCCAATGCATCAGTATCCATTTCTTTCTTGAGAAGCAGAGAATTTCTGGAGGCACAACTGAGTTTTTAAAAATCTGATCTTCTTTCACAACAAGATTAATGTTTTACATAACTGCACATGTATAACCTATATCAGATTACTCGCTGTCTTAGGGAGTGGGGAGAGAGGAGAGAGAGAAAAAATTGGAACTCAAAAATCTTTCCAAAAATGAATGTTGAAAATCATCTTTATATATAATTGGAAAAAATAAAATACTATTAACAACTAATAAACAAACAAATGAACACAAATTGATTAATTAATGCAAATGAATGAATAAATGGATGTATGAATAAATAAATAGATAAATGAATAAATGACATGACATGGGAACTGAGTTCCTACAATACTTAAAATTGAATGAAAACATGGGAAATAGGACCACAGATATAGAGCTGAAAAGGAACTTGTAAGCCATCTATTCCACCCTCATTTTTACCAATGAGAAAAGTTAGACCCCACTCTCCTGAGGCAGCAGATACAGAGGAAAGTGTTCACAGCCCCCTCCTCCAGAAAGTTCATTGCCAGCTTCCTGAAAGAAGGAAGCATTGATTCTGAAAGCTCAACCATGGGAAGGAGGTTGGTCTGAAGGAACTCCAACATGAAGTTATGGAGATGTTGTCCAAACAGTGTAATCTGTCATCAGAAATATCCCCTCATGGAGGGTTTTACATAGAGTGATAGAGATGTATATATTTACACATATATAAACATATATACACATATATGCATATAAAATATATATGCATACATTAGGTACAAATGTACCTAATGATAGCCATCTCTAAAATAGAATGAGATGGGGGGGGGAAAGGGAGGAAAAGAAAGTTCCATGATAACTTAATTATATATTTTAAAGGTTTAGTAAGTTATATATCATAGATTTACAGTTTCCTGTATAATCACCTTTTTTTTCTGTTCTACTATCCTGTAGAAATATTTGTTTTTACATGTATTGGTCAACCTGCCATGGGGGGGAAGGAGGGAAAAAATTAAAATAAAAGGTTTGGCAATTGTCAATGTTGTAAAATTACCCATACATATATCTGATAAATAAAAACTATTAATTAAAAATTTTTAATTAAAAAAAAAGAAAAAAAGAAAAATTTTTAAAAAAAGAAAAAAATTGCCACTTCACTAGAGATTTGACCATTAGTTATGAGAAGGGTCCAAACCCATTCGTGGGAGGGTACAACTCTTGGTTAGACAGGGCATATAGCCAATATCCTTCATCTACCCTTGGTTTCTTATACTTGCTGACATATAATAAGGGGCTCTTCTGCTCAGCCTAGCAGTTGGACCCAGAGGTCACACGTCAGCACTGAATTTAGTCAGTGGACCTGGTTTTGAGTAACTTTTACCTGTTACTTTAGGTAAGTATTCCACCACGCTGGGTCTCAGTTTCCTTGTTTGTAAAATAGGGAGGTTGGATTCAATGATCACAGTGTGACTTTAGATACTTTTTAAAACTCTCAGAGTCTCAATTTCTTCATCTATGAAATGGGGATAATAATATCATATAATGAAACCTACATTGCCTACCTTAAAGATTGTTATGGATAAGCTACAAAAATGCTACTAGCATTATTATATTTTAATTTTCATTAAGCAGGTAGCAGAAAGTAAAAAATAGTGTGAATGCTCTCACCCAGGAGAGGTTTTGAGCAGAGAAGAATATGGACCAAGAATAAGAGATAAGGAACAATTTGAATACTATACAGGTATCCATTAAATTAAAAAAAAAAAAAAAAAGGAAATTCTCCAGCTCACTGAATAGAACCTTCCTGTAGGAGTCATTCAAAAATAGGAGTAAGAACTAAAGGAAATAAAGAAGAAGGAACCACATTTCCAGATGGGGTACCCACACATCTGCCATGTTGGGATTAGGCTGAGCACAAAGGCTTTTTGTTACATGTCACCTATGGTAAAGGAGCCAAGGGTGGACGCAGAGTACTGGCTACATGGCCTATGGTGAATTTAGAATTAGAAGTGACCTTAGAGATCATTTAGTTTAACTGCTTCATGTTAGAGGTGGGGGGGGGAGGAACCAAGAGCAAGAGATGATGTCTTCCTCTAGGCTACATAGATAGTAAACAAAAGAACTGGAATTTTGAAATTGGTCTCAATGACCTCTCTAATGATTCCTTCCAATTCTAGAGTGTGATCCTAACTTTTGCTAGCTGTGTGATCCTAGGAAGTTTTTATACTCTCAATCTCAATTTCTTCATCCATGAAATGGGAATAATAATACCTACATAATGAAACCTACATTGCCTACCTTACAGGATTGTTATGGATAAACTAAAAAATGCTACCAGTATTATTATCTTTTAATTTTCATTAGGCAGGAAGCAGCAGCATGTGAGAAGTGATTGATCCAGGTCCTCACAAGTCCAAATTGAGTTCGCTATCCACAATGATGTTACTTCTGAATAAATGATCTTTAAGATCACTTCTAGTTCTAAATCCATGATCTTTCAAATTGGCAAGAGTTAGGAGAAAATGGCAAAAGTATTTTTCAAGAGCCAAGACTTGTTCATGAAAAAAACTTTCATTTATTAAAAGAGTTGATGGAGATTAAATTAAATTAATTTAACAAGTAAAATCAAGAGGGAAAAAGGGTCAGGCTAGGAAGTGCAGTGGATAGAGCACCGAGCCTGGAATCAGGAAAATTCAAATCTGGCCCCAGATATAGTAACCATGTGACCTGAGCAAGTTACTTAACGCTGTTGCCTCAGTTTCCTCATCTGGAAAATGAGCTGGAGAAAGAAATGGCAAACTGCTCTTGTATCTTTGCTAAGATACTCTAAGTGAGGCAACTAGGTTGGTTCCCCTGATTGATTCCCCCCCCCAAAAAAATTTTAATAACAAATGGCACCACAAAAAGACACAATTAAAAAACTATGAAACGACAAAGGAGAGTTAAAAAGCCCTGAGACACACCCATAAAGGCAATCAACAACTTTTCCCCAAAGTCACCTAGAAATGTATTATCCCCCACACCACCTCCACTCAGAAGTCTATACAGGCAAGACCACACACAGAAAACCACCCATCCACTCACACAATGCCCCGAGAAGGGCGGCTGCTAAGGGATTTCGAAGGACGCCTGGTGGCTTGTTTGGTAAATAATGACATTGTTATAAATATTCGATAAGGCTGAGGACTGCAGTGCATTAAATAGTGATGAGGCCCCTATGTGGGAAATACCAGCTTCTTTCTCCTCTGTGCTCTGGAGGAGGTATTTAGAATCGGATGTCCGCTCAGGCTGACAGCTGTATTTGTTGTAGGGCTGATGAATGGTGGAAGAAATGTTCGCTACATTTAGAAAGCATCAATCCATCATGCTTGAGTTTAGGCTGAGGGAAGAATATCAGGCCATCCATATTCCACATGTTTATTAAGAAATTCATGTTGTGTTAGACACCAAGTCTCTATTCTGTTGGTCCAGGGGGGCGATCCCTCCTGGAAAGGCCATGACTGGCTCCTTGATAAATGACTTTAATAGGAAATAGCATGCTAGCGTTTCCTACTTAAGCATTGGGGGAAGGGAGACTCAGGTAATTAGCATTTACAATCCCCAACTGGCTAGGAAGTATCTACAATTAAGAAACTAATAACAATAATTAGATTTTTCTTAATCAGGTTTCCAATTATCAGCCTGGGATGCTGAATGCTCTTTCCCCAGAGCTCAGCTACTTCCTAGTGGGACCATAAGGACCCAAAGAGGCCTATAGAGTGAGAGTCTTTCCTGTCCACGGACACTTAGAGGCAGCTTAGAAACGGGAGTGATGAGGCTGTCTCCTTGTCTGGTAGTTTCTCACACTGACTTCTCGGCAGACACAGAGCAGAACCCTGTGGATCTGAAATGACCAGCAGGCTTTGTTTCCCGGCTCTGGACTCCCAAATGTATTTCTGTTTCATCTGTTATCTCCTGAAACAGCTTGCCTCATCGAAACAAATATCTGGGACTGAGGCAGGTGAAATGAAAAATTAATGCCCCCTTGTCAGGGCAAGGGTGTCAGAGTGAGAGAGCAGAAAGGAGAGAACAAAAGGGAAACACGCGAGACATATCCTGCTTAACAACTGCAATTCTGTTTTTATCACCCCTTTCCCTGCCTGCCCCATTCACCAGGTCAGAGAGTCACATAAAAGAGCTTCAACATCAAGACCTCCCCAAAGCAGGAGCTGACCTGACCTGGCAGTTCAGCCCCCCAGAGTCATTTCAACTATTGGAAGAAATAGGTTCCATCACAGACAGCAGCCGTTCAGGTTCCGATTGCTCAGGCACTTTCAAATTGGGTACATGTTACTGTTGGACCAGATACAAAAGGAGAGGAACAACTGGAGTGAGAAGCTGACAGAGTATCTCCTCCCAAACCTGGCCATGCACAAGGGGAAAAGAAGGGAAGCATTACATTTGGATTTATAGCTCTAGTTCCTAGTTCTCTGTCCTGTACTCCCACTGTGTAACTCTATGCAAGACACTCACTCTTTGGGCCTTAGTTTAGGTCTATGTATTAAATGATGAGAGGGGGTGGGGGCAGTAGACTAGAGGGTACCACTTAATATCTATGTGATCTAAGCAAATCACTTAACTTCTTGAGAGGGTTGGACTATATGACCTCCAAGGAGCCTTCTAGTTCTACATCTATGATCCTATCATCAGACTATTTAATAGTCTATGTATATACCCATGTCCTGGAAAATTAGCACAGAATACTGGAGAGCTGTATTCGTGTCAGGAAGGGCTGACTTCTGTTATATTTTTAATTATTAGACTGTAGGCAAATCATTTAAGCTCTATGAGTCTCTGGTAATTTTTTAAAACTGTAAGTTACAATTAGATTGCATCTTTATCAGCTGAAGGAGTTCCTACATTTTCAAGAATCCCTGGTCTTTGAGATATGGACATACATCTGTGGCCTGGATAGTAGAAGCAAACTCTCCCTTCATTAAATTCCATGGAGGGAGGGGAAAGGAGTAAAAGGGAGGACATGAGTAAAACTACATAGCCAAGGGGCTTATCATGACAGATATGTGCCTATAACTCTTCAGTCTCTGATTAGAAAGAGCATAGGATAATGGGCTTGTGCCATTTCTGAGGAAGCTTAGTTCTCATTATGGAATGGGCACAAATTGTAGCAGAAAGAGAAGAGCACAGAACTATTCAACCAAAACTGCTGGAAATAGTGGAGAACAGACAGAAAGTAGTTATAGAACAACATCTCACAATGTATATCAAGGCAAGCTCTAAATGTACTCATGATTTAGATATGAAGAGTGATGTTACAAAAATATTAAAGGAACATGGGAAGTAATTGCCTCTTAGATCTGTGACTAGGGGAAGTGTTTATGAGCAAACAAGAATTAAAGAGAGTTTACAGGAAGTAAAATAGATAATTTTTATAATAGAAAATTTAAAAGTTTGTGCACAAAATTAAAAAAAAAAAAACCCAAACCTAATGCAGCTAAAATTAGAAGAGAACCAGGAAACTGAAAGGAAGGGTAGAATCTTTGCCACAAGTTTCTCCAATAAAGGTCTCATTTCTAAGATATAAAACTGGGTTAAATTTATCAGAAGAAGAGCCATTTCCTCAAATGATAGTAAAACAATATAAATAGGCAGTTTTCAAATGAAGCAATCCAAGCTATATATAGGTATATGAGGGGGAAAAAACACTCCAAATCCCTAATAATTAGATAAATACAAAATAAGAGAACGCTGAGATACTACCATCAGACTGGCAAAATTGACAGAAAAGGAAAATAAAAAATTTATAGAACTGCAAGAAACAAGAACACTTGGTAATACTGTGGTCTAGTCCAACCATTCTGGGGGGAAAATGAAGTATTACCAAAAACTATTAAACTATGCAAACTCTTTGACACAGTGATCTCTCTAAAGAGATTAAAGTAAGAAAAGGATTATAAGTAGGGAAAAATTTTTGTAGCAATTCTTTTTATTATGGCAAAGATTTGGGAACTGAGAGAGTATCCATATCAGTTGGGAAATAAATGATAGTATATACAGAAGAAAATGATGAAGAAGATGGTTACAAAGAAATCTGAGAAGACTTGTATGAACTGATACAAAGTGATATAAACAAAACCGGGAAAACAGTGTATACAATAACAACAATATCATAAAAACAAACAACTTTGTAAATCTGAAGAACTCTAATCAACACAATGACCAAGTCTATGATGATTCCAGAGCACTTATAATGAACCTGCTACCTATATTCAGAGATGATAGACTCAGTGCATATGCATATATGACTATGTATAAGAATTCATACATAAACACATACGTGTATATGTATATATGTGTATGTATTTGTGCATATGTGTATTGCATAAATATGGGTCAAAATGAAAATTAAAGTATTTTGATTATATATATTTATAACAAAGTATTTTTTTCTCTTGCTTTCTCAATGGGGAAAGGAAAAGGGAGGTGAAAAAGAGATTTGTGAATCTGAAAATAAAATTTGAATTTTAACAAAAAAAGAGAAAAAGTATAGAGTCAGTAAGTTTGAATCCCATTCCATCTCCTATTGGCAAATCTTATTAGCTCTCTGAGAATCTGTTTCCTCATCTATAAATTGTGGATGAAGAGGAGTTAATGATGTCTAAAGTTCTCTCCAGGTTTAGATCACTTGTCCTGCAAATTTGCAAAGGCAAGGCAAAAATAAGAAAAAGAGCATTAATATTGTAAGGCAATGCAGGCAAAGGGAGAATAAAAACAAAAGAATTAAATGACAACAAAGGAAAAATATATATGGGAGAGAAATTTAAAGAAAGAATGAAGAAAAATTAAGATAATGACAGTGACAAAAAAAGAAACCATTGAACTGAAAGGACAGAGCAAGAAAAGATTTAGCTAAAAAAGAAATTAAACTACAAAAGAAAACAGAACAAAGAAGACCACAGAAAGAAAATGGAGAAACAATATAATATCTTACATTTTTAGAGTTCTTTATAAATCATAAAGCATTTTCCTCACCCAAGTACTCTGTAATATTATCCCCACTATTTGTCTGAGGAAACTAAGGTTTTGTATTTAAATGGCTTGTTTAGAGACACAGGGTTCATAAAGGAAGGAACAAGGTACAGTGAAAGAGCATTGAAAGGGCAGTGAAAAGGCACAGTGGGTAGAGCACCTGCCCTGAGTCAGTAAGATCTGACTTCAAATCTGGCCTCCGATACTTAACACTTACTAATAGTGACCCTGGGCAAATCACTTAACCTGAATTGTCTCACAAATGAAAGAAAAAGTATTAGACTGAAAGTCAGGAAACCTAGGTCTGAGATTCAACTTGGTCAATAATTGTATGACCTTCCATACTCTCCCTGAGCCTCATTTTCCTCATCTACTCAATGAGAATATTCTGTAAGGTCCTTTTCAGATTTTACTAGGTATAAGGTGGAAGGAATAGAAACAAGCATTTATTAAGTGTCTACTATGTGCTAGGTGCTTTAAAAATGTTAGCTCATTTGATCTTCATAAGAATTCTAAGATGTAGATGCTGTTATTATCCCAATGTTACAAATGAAGAAATTGGGTTGAGTAGTGTATAAGATGCCAAAAGATCTGAATTCAAATCCAGACTCAGACACTTTTTAGCTGTGTTACCCTGGATTTAACTTCTCTCCGCCTCAGTTTCCTCATCTGTAAACTATGGAAAATAATAAAGCCTATCTCACAGAATTATTGTGAGGATCAAATGAGATGATATGTGTAAATAATTAGTGCTATATATAACTATTTTAAATGTCAGTAGCAAGACTAAAACTGATTTCTGATTGTGGCAAGCCTGGAGTTTTTTCACTATACAGTTAAAAATGGAAAGAATGAAAAGAAAACAGATTTCGAAACAAGAGCAACAAGTCAGCTGTAGCCAACTCAAATTGGTGGATTGTTAAACATCAAGGTGTAGCATTTGCAACTCAGAAAATGGCAAAGTTACATGCAAATCAGGGCTTGACTTATTGTTTTATTGGCTATTTAATCCTTAGAAAGTGATGAAGAAAATGTTGACTAAAAATATAAGTGAGTTCATCGAATTAGAGATCTGGTTGCTAAATATTTACCAGCATACCCTTTCCTGGAGCCTGTGCAAGTATATGTCTATGGGATATGTGCATACCCACAGGGTATTTCCATTCACCTAGATGAAATCCAAACCTCTTATAAAATGTTTTAGCTTTATGATGAGAGAAGCAAGAGATATTATTTCTTCAGAGCCTTGAATCTGTAGCCCCAGCCATCTAAAACCAATTTCTCAAAAGCTGAGAGCAGGACAACCCAGGCAGGGCTCAGCCTTCCACTCCAGCCGCAGCCAACTGGCTCTCACTCTGTCTGTCTAAAGAAACAGGGACAGAAAGACAGAATCAGAGAGAGAGAGAGACAAAAACAGAGAGAGAAAGAAACAGAAACATGGATAGAGAGAAAGAGATGGAGAAACAAATATAAACAGGGAAGAAAGCCAGAAACAGAGACAAAGAGACAGAGAAATAGAAACATGGACAGAGAGAGACTGAGACAAATTCAAAGACAGAGACAGGCAAAGATAGAGACAGAGAGAGGGAAACAGGGACAGATAGAAAGAGACAGAGAGACAAAGACAGAGACAAATAGAAACAGGGACAGATAGAAAGAGACAGAGAGACAAAGACAGAGACAAATAGAAACAGGGACAGACAGAGATAGAGAAACAAACACAGAGACACAGAAAGAGAAACAGAGATAGAGAGACAAAGACAGAGACACAAGAAAGAAACAGAAACAGAGACAGAGAAAGACATAAAAAAATAGAAGCAGGGATGGACAGAGAGAGATTCAGAGAGACAAAGACAGAGACACACAGAGAGAAACAGAAACTGGGACAGACGGAGAGATGGAGAGAGACAGAGACATACGAATTGGAGACATCCGATTTTGGAAATCTCAACTTAATGATGTTGACAAAGACCCTTGCAAAAAGGAGAAGAGGTAGAATCTGTTCCTGATTTCTGGGTCAACTTCTATAAAATTAGAAGTTGGGGGAAATCTAGCTGAAAGGAGAAGCTTCAGAGTGAAGACACCATTTCCTGCTACTTTTTCCATCTTGGCTACAGGGTAAACCTGTATCTCCTTCCTAGACAAGAAAAATCCCCGCCACTTCCCTTGCAGTATGGATGGAGAATTTCTTCCCCCCAAGCAAGAGGACTTGTGCCGCCACCTGCTGGGATCTCTGAGAACTTCAAGAACTAGACATAAAAGCGGGAGCAATGATTGAGAGCCGTACACTAAGGTGGGACTGTCAATCTCTGCTGGAAGCCCTGGCTAGTAAATGACTGTGGCTGTTTAGGTCATTAGGAAAGGTCATGGATGCGAGCTCTGATGTCTTGTTTTTTGCTTTGTTTTGTATGATGTTTATTTAAATCTCTTATCAATAATAATTTTCTTCTTTGATTTCTGTAAACTAGGCAAAGATAGCTGAGATCTGCAGCAGGGAACATACCATGCAGAGACCCCCAGGCTTTCTGAGGAGAACTAAGCCAGAGAAGAAACCCCCCTTTCCCTGAGCCTCTACAACAGACTAGTCCTCTGGCCCTGGGTCTTCTGCCCCGAGCTCCCACAAAGGCACATGGGTCCTAGCATCCCTGCGTTGTTCTGATCCAAGGCTAGAGTCCTTAGGCCCTCCACAAGAAAAGAAAGATGGGGAGAGCTAGAATAGTAGAGCACAGGAAACTTTGGAAAATAAGACCAGTTAAAAAGAAACAATATAACTTAGCTTAGAGAAAGGAAAGGTAAAGGGTGACTTCACAATAAACTTGAAAGGTCTGAACAGCTTTTAAATTCCTCAACAGAGGACCAGACCTAAGAGAATTGGAGAAGATGTAAGAGGAGGATGTCAGGTAGAAGTAGAGAAGGACTCAGGGACTGTGGGTACCATGACCCAGGAAGATGAGGGGTCATGGTTTCTTTAGAAAGGTAAGCAGGACACCGGTAGCTGGCAATGGCTGGAGCACCAGATCTGGAGTCAGGACCTGAGCTCAAATCCAGCCTTAGACACTTACTAGCTGTGTGGCCCTGGGCAAGTCATCTAAACCTGACAAGAAAGAAGAGAAGGAAAGAAGGGAGGAAGAAGAAAAAGAAAGGCAATGAGTTCCTCTGAGATGACAAAGCAAGAGGGCAGATGCCAGAAAAGGCCTTCTTGTCTATCTTCAATCTCCTCCAGAAGAGCTTGAGCTTCCATAGAAACCTCTAATAGAACTTCTTCTAAGGCTAACAAAGATAGACTAACAAACAGAATATTGATTTCTGCCCACGTCCAGCAGTAGTGATCCTATCAGGGTGTTTTTTGCTTGGCTGGGTTTTTTTTGGGGGGATGGGAAATAGAAGAGGCGTTTGAGACTGGGAATTCATTGACTACAGGTACCTGACACATAGATGGTATTTAATAATTAATTGATAATTAAAAAAAAGAAAGTCCCACCATGGAAATTCCTTCCAACAATGTAGATCAGCAACTATTTTGTAATTTATACACTCAGAAACAAAGATCAAAGGATTGTCCCTAGTTACACAACTGGTAGCTGTCAGAAAAAGGACTTGGACCCGGATCTTATTATTTCCCTTTCAGCTGCCTCTCACTTCTGCTATTAAACCAGGGATCATGAAATTCAAAGGTAAAAAGATCTTTAAAGAAGAGAAAAAGATCTTGTAAGCATAAAATGCCTTTGTTTCCTCTTCCTCAGTTGGGAAGTCCCAGAGTCACTCATAAGGTTCATGAATGAATGTCCATGTATGTATACTGTCCTCTAGGGCAAGAATGGCAATTTGGATTGGGACCAAACAACAGAGCACCTTGTAGAAAAACATCCTTTGAATTCCAGAGTAGTGCTCCGCTAGTACCAGCTTCACAAGCAGAGCACCATAGGATCTTAGATCTAGTGAGAGCCGAAAGGAACTCATTATCTAGTTCCACCTCTTCATTTTAGAGCTGTGGACATTGAGGCAGTAAGTGATGGCAACACAAAAGTACAACTCAAATCTATTCTTACTATCCTGCTGCCCCAACCCTCCTACATGTTAGAAAAGGGGCATTGGCCAGGCTGTAGGCATGTTTTCTAAATCTAGGATCCCTCCAGTAACTCTATCCATGAGACAATGACCACCCCTTAGAATCTCAAGAAAGTTATGGGTATTTCTCTCCATCCCAAAGGAGATGGGATGAAGAATCTAGGCATTAGTTAGGAATTGACAGAGCCCCCTTAAGAAAATCAATCAATGAACATTTAGTAAATGTTTACTACATGCTAGGTATAGGTGGGTGCTGAAAATATTAAACCAAAAATGAAGCATTCCCTGACTTCAAGTAGTTGACACACTATGATGCATTCCAAGTCATGACCCCCTGAATATAAAGAGGAAATTGTTGGTACAACACAAAATTCTTAGGGTAACCACATCCAAGATGGAGACAGAAGAAGGGAAAAGTAGTTCAAGGATGTCATCTAAAAACATGGAAACAGGGGTGGTCAAATAACAAAGGAGGACAAGGACTGAGGGGGAAAAAAGAGTCCTGGTTAGTGACCAGGAAGAGATCCATTCATCCAAAAAATAAAAAGTAAAAAAAAAATGCAATTTTGTAAAAAAAAAAAAAAAAAAAAAAAAAAAAAAAAAAAAAAAAAAAAAAAAAACAAGTAGAAATAAATACTTTGGGTTTTTATATCTGTGAGGGGGAAAATGCCAGTAGTCAACCCAGAATATGAGAGAACACTCTACTCTTCTGAGACCCTTGTCTGTCTGTCTGTCTGTCTGTCTGTCTGTCTGTCTGTCTCTCTCTCTCTCTCTCTCTCTCTCTCTCTCTCTCTCTCTCACACACACACACACACACACACACACACACACACACACACACACACACACTCACACACACACATTTCCCTCCCATTATCAGTATTCCTTTTTTTGTGTTGCTTCCCCATTAGAATGTAAACTCTTTGAAGGAAGAGAATATCTTTACTTATTTGTGATTAAATGTCCAGCCCTTAGCACAGAGGTTGACACACAATAAACATTTTATCAATGTTTTTTTCATTTATTCATTCACAATTGCTGTAACAATAGCTGGTAGTTTCTTGTAGCCTCTCAGTCACCTGCAATTAACTATAGTTTGCTTTTTCTAAAGTCATGGAGCAGATATTTCTTTCGTTATAGGGAATGGCTAGAGAAAACTTTTGTCAGAGGATTTAGATTTGAGGGATTCTTAAACATCATCTAATCCAGGACTTTTTAAACTTTTTACACTCACGACCCCTTTTTGCCTGAGAAATTTTTACACAACTTTAGTTTTATATAGGCATATAAAATAGGTATACAAATCAAACATTTACTCATAATAAATCATAAATAAATGTATCTTAAAACAATTATTTGACATACATATAATTTTACCGTTTATTAAAGACAAAAACAAATTTGTATACTCAGGTGGGGGTGCTTGCTTATTTTTACATAAAAAAATTTAATTTTGGTGGAATATTTAATATTGCAAGATGTGGAGCATTCAGAAACCTTTTACTGGAGCCAAATTTTTCACAACCCTTACCCATAGTTTAAGAAGTTTTGATCTAATTAAGGAATTCTTACCCTGGGGTCTGTAAAATTAGTTCTATCCATTCATCCAACCATCCATTCAGCTTTCTACCTATCTCATCTATCTAATCTACCTATCTATCTATCTTTCTTTCTATCTATCCACATAGAATATATATATATGTAATATGTGTGTTAGATTTATATATGTATATTAGACAAATGTAAGTAAATAGGTCTAATTATTATGTGTGTATATATATAATATATATGAAAACTAGTTCTAATTCATTCATTTCCTTTATCATCCTATGTACTACATTTTATAAATTTAAAAATATTACTCTGAAAGGTTCCAAATGAAATCAAGTGAGATCAAATGAGATCATATTTGTAAAGTGCTTAATATAATGCTAGCAATTTAGTAGTATAAATGCTTATTCCATTTCTCTTGCCCCATAGTCTTCACTGACTATCAAAAGACTCCAGGATTAGAAAAAAGTTGAGAACCTCTGATCTAGTCCCTCACACTCATTTTCCAAATGAGGAAACTGAGGCTTTTCTGGCTTATTCAAAGTCACACAAACAAAAAGCAACAGAACTGGTATTCAAACCTAGATCTACTGACTAAAGATATTTTGGTGACATTTGTCCTTCCCCTAGGATTGACCTCCAGGTTCACTCCTGGGCTCCCCGACTTAAAGCCTTTGAGGATTCTCCCATCACTATCTTTACACTGCATTAGGAAAAGTCTGAATCATTCCCTGGGGACCCCGCTCTTTTCTGCTCCATCCCCCTGGGCTCAGCAGATGATGAATGAGGAAGTCAACCTCTGAAGTGAGGGGGATGGACTTAGCCGTTGGGGGCGAGTGAAACTGGGCTGAGCTCTTGGATTGGGAGTTTAATTAAATAAACAAATAACCTTCCACTCCTAAGCTGCTTCCTTCCCTGGGAAAAGTCAAAGATAAGGAGCTGTGAAAGAGTAGAGTCTTTTAAAACCCGAAATTAGAGGTTTCTCCAGTGTAAAGATGGAGGAGATAGGACTGGCAATATCGTAAGCTGGGTTTGTGTCGCCTAAGCAGCAGCTGTTCAAAGGCGTTCAGAGGACGATTCTCCTTATCTAAGCAGCAGACGCTCAGCTGTATTCAGATGTTAATAGGAGAGGATCATAATATCTTTCAAGTATTATCTAAGTTGCTTTTTGGTACATAATAAAAAAAAAAAAAAAAAAAACCCTCTGCAGAGAAATTTCTCAGTGCCAGATGGAGAAAGTGATTTTATCAGAAATACCGTTGGTACAGGCTGTCTGCAGCCCAGATTCCCTGCAGAGAAGATGGAAGGGGTGGGGGACCCCAAGGAGGGGAGCCAATGGTCGCCTTCCTATGGTCTTCTATGGGCTCCTACCTTTTCATTTAGCAACATCTCCATCTGGTAAAGACTCATGTTTGGGGAGGGCTTCTCTCCCTAGATAGTCATACTCTCCATCAAGGAGATACCCTTCCTCTGGGACTCTGCCTCTTAGGGCAGCCTTCTGGTCCTAGAAACTGCGACCTACATCTTTCCTTTAGTGGCTTCTGAAGAGAAGTGAAATAGGACATTAAAAGCTGGATTTTCGCTGGAAGAGTTCCTCTATTTATGTGACTATAAATTGTCAACAGTTGGTCAGCTCCCCTGTAGAGGAGGGATCAATACCAACCAGAGGGAAAATGTTTGAGAATAAGAAGCCAAATAATCTAATTAAGCAGAATCTGAGAGTTCAGGGGCCTGGTGACAAAGCCCAGAGGTTAATTCCGGAGAGGATCTCACAGATAAGACTCCCATAGTATAATGAGGCACATTTTCTAAGTGTATGTAGAATTGCATGGGCAGGTTGGCCTTGAATTGCAGAGAATTGGTCTCAGATCCAGGAGGATCTGGGTTCAAGTCCAATCTCTGTGACAAACTGCCTGTGTTATCCTAAGCAAGTCATCTCATCTCTCAGAGATTAATTGGGGAAGAAAAAGGTGCTGATTTGGATTAGATTTTCTACCTGAGAGTTTCTCATACTAACAAAATCAAAGATGCAGTTCTTATCTGCATTGAATTTCAAAATATAGGTTTGTAAAATTGGGTACTGATACCAAAGAGGACTGTCTATTCCTGTGTCTTCCTGTGTCTGAATCTCTCTCCTTCTCTCCCTCCTTTCCCCCCCTTCTCTGTTTCTGTCTCTCTTTGTCTCTCTCTGTCTCTCTCTCTCTCTCTGTCTCTTTCTGTCTGTCTGTCTGTCTCTTTCTGTGTCTTTTTCTCTCTTTTCTCTCTCTTCTCTCTTTCCCTCTCTCTTCTCTCTTCTCTCTGTCTTTATCTTTATCTCTCTCTTTCTCTCTCTCTCAATCTCTCTCTCTTTTTTTTTCTCTCTCTCCCAGTCTCTGTGTTTCTCTCTCTGTCTCTCTGTCTCGCTCTGTCTCTCTGTCTCACTCTGTCTCTCTTTCTCTCTCTCTCTCTCCTTCTCCAAGGAAAGCTGAACTAATGATGAGCTAAAGAAACCCCACTGGGCTTCCAGATTCCCAAGGTGGGAGGAGGGACAGGAGGTAGAACAGAGGTCACAAAGCTTGGTCATAATCCTAGAGGCAAAGTTGCTATGGAGAACTCTACTTTATTACAATCTATATTTGTGTGTACATACATACACATATGCTTTACACATATGTGTATTTAGATCCAGTGTGTCAATGTGTATACACAAATGCCTTGGATCCATATAGTTTGTCTGGATGAGGTATGTATTTGCTTATGCATATCTTCCATGTATGTGTGTGTGCATATGTTTTGTGTTTCTAGAGCTTGTCACCTGCAATCAGGATAAGTAATGACCCTTATAAAGCAGGACTGCACTAAAACTCCCCTGCTGCCTATATTCTTGAATGTAAAAATTATTCTTAAGCATCTCTTAAAAACAATGTCTCCATACTATAGGAATTGTAGGTAACAGTTTTTGTCCCTAGGGCCATCTACTTAGGCTGATCTCACTGCTCTGCCAGTGTTTTCTGAGGAGTGAATATTCAATAAGACTTATTGGGAAAGCCATACCAAGCGATCCATCCTCTAGACATCCATAGGATAATAATAGGTGAGGTGGAAGAGGGAAAAGAGAGAAGGGGAGGGGGAAGAAGACCGATGTTTACTCAGATTCAATGCTTAGGTTGAATTAAAGTCCTCCCAAGATAAAAGAAAAGAAACTGGGTTGATGTTCTAGGAAGGAAAATTACCATACACTACAGAGCAGGATTTTTAAAATATGTATCATGGACCTTCTTTTGACCATCTGGTAAAGCTTAGAAGAACAGCTCTCAGAAAAATAGTTTTAAAATTAATAAAATAAAATACACAAGATTATAGAGAACAATTATGCCAAATATGGTTATTAAATTTTTTTTCAAACAAGTTCATGGTCTCTAGGTTAAAAAACCTTGCTCTACAGGAAAGAACACTGGGTTTAGACTCAGAAGGCTTGCATTATGTTCTGTCACTAACTAGCTGAGTGATTTTGAGCAAATTGCCTGATCTCTCTGTGCTCCAAGTTCCTCCTCTTTGAAATAAAAGGGTTGTAAAATTGATGTCTAAAATCCCTTGCAGCTATAAATCTTATGATTCTTTGAACTGTAATTTTGACAAGGAACCTCAAATTGAACTGAAGCTATGAAATCGTTGGGAGGAGGTGGGAATGGACCAATGATTAAAACCTCCAGATTTCACAATGGTTTCATGAGCTATCTCTATTCATGTCCCAATCAAATTCACCGGAGGCTAGAAAGCCATAGCCATACAGTAAAGCTGAAGGGGGTTGGGGGGGAGGATCATCTAGTCCTAAACAGAAGCAGCTGAGAACTGTTGTTTGAAGCAGGTGAAGGAAGGGAATAGATAGAGGAATTCTATCTCCTTTGGAATTATGTTCTAGCCATTGCTTAAGGTCATTGGGCTTTTTCTGAACTCTTAATACTTGCTAAAAGCTTTCTAGGCTCAGACCTAGCACATATCCTGAGGTTGAAACAGTGTTCTCCATAAACTGGACTTTCAGCAGGGAAAGAAGAATGGTGATGGAGGAAGTAATGAGGGCCTGAGTAACTGGGTGTAATTGGCAGTGAGAGAATTAAATATTGCCCTGAGGCAGGCAAAGATGGGCACTGATGGAGATTAATTTAGCCTCACAGTCCCAACCTCTGTGGAGATTGTGGATAGCTCCACCACGCTATGTCAGAAATCCAAGTTATGTCAAACTCCTAAATTAAATTTTCCCTATAAACTCCCTATGGATCATGCCATCTTTGCTGGCCCCTTTTGGGTCAGTGCTTCATGGTATCTTTCCCCTCACCCTTCACCCATTCCATGCAGTGACTCTCCTCTTATCCCCCACCATGTCTCTATTCTTTCTCCTTCTTGTAGCTAACACTACAGCTTTAGCCTGCTGACTAAGGGCATGCTCCAATCTCATGGGATGTTCCCTTTCTGCTGGTTAATTGTGAGTTCCACTAGGCTTTTCCATCATTAATTGTTAAAAAAAAAAAAAAAAAAAAAAAAAAAAAACCCTTTCTTTGTTAACTATATGCTTTCCCAACTCTACTTCATATTTACCACTTTTAGGTCCATTGTATATCTTAATTTCGTCTATGATCTTTTGTTTGTAACTTTTGCCAAAGAGAATGGATTGTGAATTCTTCACATGACTGTACCCCAATATTTGGTGCCTACAATCTCATCATTTGGTGCTAAACTCCAAACACATCATTTGGAACCAGGAATTGCTCTCCTAAACCACATCAGAGGGAGGAGTATTTCTTTTAAAGGACAATCAGGAATGTGTCCAGTGATTTTTTTTAGTAACAGTTTTTTAATTTTCAAAATGCATGCAAAGATAGTTTTCAACATTCACCCTTGCAAAACCTTATGTTCAAAAAAATTTTCCCCTTCTTTTCCACCACCTCCTCCCCTAGACAGCAATTAGTCCAATATATGTTAAACATATGCAATTTTTCTATACATATCTTCAGAATTTTCATGCTTATGCCCAGTGATTTAAGAAATAAATATCTTGGCACTTTTCAGGAAAGGAGAGAGAAAACTTCGAAATAGCAGTGGGTCAAGCAACTAGAAATTCTGGCTCTAAGAGAGTATCCTTAATCAACAAACATTTATTAAAGCACCTACTATTTGCCAGGCCCTGGAGATATAAAAAGAATAAGCAAATACTCCCTACTACAAAGAGTTTACATTCTGGAAGAGATTTGTTTGTACATGCTGCCCTTTGCAAAGATCATAGATTTAGAAATAGAAAGATCATAGATTAAGAACTAGAAAGGACTGCATTTTACAGATTTCAGCTTTTGGCTCCTGATTAAGAATTGGAACATCATAAAAGCACTGATGAGCTGAGACAAAGGCTTAAAACATCCAAAGGGTAGAAGAGAAAAGTAAAATAGACTACACAAAATCCAAGCGACTAAGAAAAGGGACTCCTTTAGAGTTTAAAAGGGATGAGTTTAGGAAATTGCACGGCAGGGAATACAGGTATAGAACTCACTGCATCGTTGCTCCCAAGAGGTGGTACAGGCTGGAAATAGAAATAGAAATAGAAAGAAAGAGTTTAGGGAAAAACTGTGGTCTCTAAAAGCAGGGTATCAGATATGATAGCCAGTAAGGTCCCTTTCAGGGCAGTGAGGTGGTACAATGGATAGAGTGCTGGACCCAGAGACAGGAAAGCCTGAGTTCAAATCCAACCTCAGACATTTACTGGCATGTAACCCTGAGCAAGTCACTTAATTAATCTTGTTTGTCTTAGTTTCCTCGTCTGTAAAACGAACTAGAGAAGGAAATGGCAAAGCACTTCAATATCTTTGCAAAGAAAATCCCAAATGGGGTAATGAAGAGTCAGACACCACAGAAAAATGACTGCTCAAAGCAGCCTAATCTCCCCATCCAGGCCCTCATGAAGCCACATGAATCTCACTCTTTCCTGGGTTCTTGTTGAAGGAGTGTGGGACAGAGGAGAAGAAAATACAAACTTAGGATCTCTGAAAGGTCAGTTAGTGCCTTTGGTTACAAACTTGGTTCTAGCTCTGCAGCCATTCAAGAGGTTTTTCTTCTCAGCAAACAAGCAGGCAACAATCCCAGAAGACTGTGCTTGCATTGAAGTGAGAATGGCCTCTGTTTACATGCTCTGAAGGAAGCTCCCCAAGCACCAGTGTTCCCTGGCTCTGTGCCCAGCAGATTGCTCATGCTCCAATTGACCAGTTCCCTGTTATATATAATAACTTCGTAATCAGTCTTCATGGATCTAGTCTCTCTTGTTTCCACACAAATCTGCGTAAAGCTAGTGTCTGACTCTGAAGACACTACACACCTCCCAGATTAGCTAAAATGACAGGAAAAGATATTTTGTTGGTGGAGTTATGAATGGATCTAACCATTCTGGAGAGTAATATGGAACTGTGCCCAAAGGGCTATTACACTGTGCATACTCTTTGATCTAAGAGTCTCTACTGGGCTCATATCCCAAAGAGATCTTAAAGGAGGGAAAGGGACCCACATGTGCAAAAAATGTTTATAGCGGTCCTTTTTATAGTGGCTAGAAACTAGAAACTGAGTGGATGCCCATCAGTTGGAGAATAGCTGAATAAATTGTGGTGTATGTATGCTATGGAATATTATTGATCCATTAAAAATGACCAGCAGGATTATTTCAGAGAGACTTACATGAATTGATGCTAAGGGAAGTGAGCAGAACCAGGAAATCATTGTACACAGCAACAGTAAGAACATACGATGGTCAATTCTGACGAATGTGGCTTTTTTCAACAGTGAGGTGATTCAGACCAATTTTAATGATCTTGTGATGAAGAAAGTCATCTGCGCCCAGAGACAGGACAGTTGGGAACTGAATATGGATCACAACATAATATTTTCACTTTCTTTGTTGTTTGCTTGCATTTTGTTTTCTTTCTCATTTTTATCTTTTTGTTCTGATTTTTCTTGTGCAGCATGATAAATGTGAAAGTATGTATAGAAGAATTGCACATGTTTAACAAATATTGGATTACTTGCCATCTAGGGGAGGGGCTGGGGGGAAGGGAGGGAGAAAAAAAATTTAGAACACAAGGTTTTGCAAGGGTGAATGTTGAAAACTTTTTATGCTTATGTTTTGAAAATAAAAAGTTTTAAAATAGAATAAAAAAACAAAGATTAAAAAAAATAAAGTGCATGTCTGACCAAGTCTCTCCCTTGCTCAAAAACCTTCTTTGATTCTTCATTATCCTAGATGTAACATAAAATACAAACTCCTTAAAGGCTGGCATTTAGGGCCTTATATATAAAATGAAAGGCTGGACTAGATCCTCTCTAAGCTCCCTTTCAGCTCTGTCTGTGTTGATAAGAGATGTTCAAGAAATGTTTAGAAACAAAATGACTGGATTTTGTAAGAATACAAGAACTATAAGGCTGAATCAGCTGCATGGTCCTTCCATTGTAGTCTATGATGGTGAGATCAAGGATGCCCAATATGGCTTTCAACCTTTTAACATACAACTGCTCTTCAAAAACCCTTTTTTCCAAGCAAAATAGATGATTACCCATCCCTATAATTCATTATCCCTTCTTCTTCTTCCTCTATGTATACTATTCTCCATACCCAGACTTCACTCCTTCCTCCATTCCTTTTTTTTGAGGGGAAGATTCCCACTCCTCATTTTGTGGTCCTTCTTATCTTATTTTAAAGATGCCACTTTCTCAAGGAAATCTTTCTCAATTCCTTCAGTCTTTAATGCTTTCTCCTTCTTCAGTTTCCCTTTACAATAACATAATGTGGACACATAATATGCCCATAGAATGAAAATTTTTTAAGGAAAAGGATTATTTTTGATCTTTGCATCTCTAGCGATTAGCATAACACAACAACATACACAACATTGTGCTAGCACAACTAGCATAATGAAGTCAAGAAAACCTGAGTTCAAATCTGGCCCCAGATAGTATTATAACTGTGTGATTCTGGGCAAATCAGTTAATCTTGTTTGCCTCAATTTCCTAATCTGTAAAATGAAGTGGAAAAGGAAATGACAAACTAAAACTAGTCCAGCATCTTTACAAAGAAAACCCTAAATGGGGGTTATGAAAAGTTAGAAACAATGGGAAAAAAGCAAGCTTGATATTGTATATTCAATGTGTTTGTATATTTGTGGGAAAATAGGGACATGGGATAAAATAATTTCATTAATGTGGGAAACTCCTCCCTTTGATGCATATCAACAGCTTGTATGTAATTTATAGCCTTAGCAAGTTGCCTGTTGGCACTGAGAGATTAAGGAATTTACCCATGTTTGTGTGAGGAAAAATTTGGGACCCAGGTCTTCCTCAATTTCACTAAGCCACAATGCTCCTCATACTATCAATCTAGTAACCCTATCAAAAAGGAAATGAAGTAGGATTGATATAACTTCTCAGATATCAATCACAAGCCTATGAAGACTCCCAAATAGGTCACTAAATTTATAATACTTTGCAAAACTCATCAAATGTGATAATGTTTGTAAAGTACTTAGCACAGTGCTTGACACATAGTAATAGTGCTAAATAAGTGTCTCTCTATCTCAGAGAGATCATAAAAGAGGAAGGAGACCTACATGTGCAAAACTGTAGCATTTCTTTTTGCAGTGGCAATTAAGTGGATGCTCATCAGTTGGAGAATGGCTGAATAATCTATGAAGATGAAGATGAATAAGATACGAATGTAATGGAATATGATTGTTCTATAAGAAACAATGAGCAGAAATAACTATATGGACATATATAAATATATTGTATTTAACTTATACTTTAACATATTTAACATGTATTGGTCAATCTGTCATCTGGGGGAGGGAGGGAAGCAGGGGAAAAGTTGGAACAAAAGGTATTGCAACTGTCAATGCTGAAAAATTACCCATGCATATATCTTGTGAATAAAAAGCTATTTTAAAAAAAGAAAGAAAGAAAGAAACAATGATCAGACAGATGTCAGAAAAGCCTGGAAAGACTCACATGAACTGAAGTTGAGTGAAGTGAGAACCAGAAGAACAATGTACATAGTAACAAGATTATGTGATGATCAACTGTTTCACCTTTTTTTATTGTTTGTTTGCTTGGGTTTTTTTCTTGTGTTTTTTCCCCTTTTTATCTGATATTTTTTGCATAGCATAAAGAATATGGAAACATGCTTAAAGGAATTGCACCTATTTAACCTACATCATATTGCTTGCTTTCTTGAGGAGAGGGAAGAAATAGAAGAAAAATCTGGAACACAAAGTTTTGCAAAGGTGAGTACTGAAAACTATCTTTGCATGTATTTGGAAAAATAAAATACCATTAAAATGTTTTTTAAAAAAAGTAATAGTGCTAAATAAATGCTTATTCCTTATTCTCTCCCTTTCTCCTCATCCTTGTTCTCACTGTCATAAATAAACTACCTGGAAGAGCCACATTGAGTAGCTGGTACAATCCCATGTTTCTTCTTATGGAATCCATTCTTTTACTTTTTCAAATATTTCTTAAATATTTCCTATAGATATAAATCCAGGATTATAGTTCTAGAACTGGGAAAAACATCAGAAAGCAGTTTACAGATAAAGAAACTGGGGCCCTAGGAAGCTGTGAATTTGTCCAAAGTGTCAGAGGCAGGATTTGAACCCCAAGTTCAGAGTGTTCTTTCCACCACACTACTCTTGTCTTAGTCTTAGTTTGTCTTAGTTTCTTCATCTGTAAAGTGAGAATAATAAAAGCACCTACCTCACAAGGTTTTATGAGAATCAAATAATGGTTATAAAAAATGCTTAATACAAGGCCAAACACACAATAGGTGGCGGTGTTGTTAGAGCTATATTTCAGAAAAACCAAAATTGACAACTGCACAGGGCAAAAAATTCCAGGTTTTTGAAATAGAAGAAGTGAAAAGAAGAAAGAAAAGAAAAAGAAGGAAGAAGAAATGGAAATAACAATAGCATTATTTCAGGTGGTCCCAGGAAAGGACAATTCTACTATGCTGTAGTACTATTCTCAAATAACATGGTAAAGACAGTTAATACAAAACTTTTTCTAAAACCCTGGTTCATTCTTTCCCACAAATAAATACAGCATTCATGGGAGGGGTAAGCTTAAACTTAGACCGTAAGAGTAGTAACGTACATGTGTAAGAAATATGTGCTATATAAATGTTTATTCCCTTCCTCACCCTCACCCCTAACCCTATTAGACAGGTAAGAGAAACATATGTATTTTCATTAAAAGGACTGTTAGCTCAAATGCACAAATATTGTGTTTGTTCCTCAGGCACTTTGTGGTAGAATTTCTGTGACCAGGTGGAATGGAAAAATCCAAAGCAAGTGGGCGGTGTCAGGGAAGGGAATTGGGCTGACAGGTCAGGCTGTCCTGCCCAGGAGCCGGCCTCTGAGGAGGCAGAACCTCCCCCATGTTTCTGCCTGCTTTTCACAGCTTCCTTTTTTCACTTCTGAACCCACAGAATTTCTTTAAGCTCTAAGTATTTTCACCACTAGAGCAGAGTTCCTCTCAGTAGGGGAGGTGTGAGGGCAGTCATTTGTAAAAAATGAGTCATTTTTCAGTCCAGACCTGCTTATTGACCTCAGACTCACTGCCATTCATCCTTCAACCTTCTTTAGCAAGAAGTATTATTCCAACTTCCTCCTTGGGTTTTTTCTGCCCACTCTAGAGGAGATGTCTTTATGTAGGTTTTCACTCATTTAACTTCTGCTCCCTTTATTCTTTATTCCCTTAATTTCCAAAGGCCCTGCCCTACCTAATCCAAACCAGAAAGCATTTATTAAGGCCTTCAGTCCTGTCTCTATCAAGCTAGAAAAAAACTGCCTCAATAATGTTGTCAATATTCGTTTCTCTTTTTATACTTCAATTTCTCCTCTGCCTTTAGGGACTGCAAGCTCCCTTTGGGGGGAGTTCTTAACTGAAACATGGGAATAGAAAGAATTACTAGACTTGAAATCAGAATGATGCTTCTGTTTCTTCAACTGAAAATGAGAATAATAAAAGCAGTTGCCTTGCAAGGTTTTATGAGAATCAAATAATAATCATAAAAAGTGCTTAGCAAAGGGCCTAGCATACAGTAGGGTTTGAATCCCCACCCTTGCCCATTTGCTAGTAGAACCTTCAGGACCCATAACTTATCTGAGATCCTAATTTTTTCAGTCCCTCAATTTGAAAAACAGGCTACATTATCAGTGCTTATAGTTTCTTTCTTCCATCATTGTTGAGAGGATCAAATGAAATCATGTATATAAAAGGCTTTACAACTGTGAAGTACTATATAAGGGCAATCTACTGCTATTGTTTTTAATGTGTCAATACCCCAGGTCTTCTAAGCTCTTGATTATCTTTTCATTCACCTGTCTTTAGAGAAAGACTAAGAGTCTAATGCCTTGCTTCAGTATTGATGCTCTACCTTCTCCTTCCTCCTCCCCCCAGCCCCACCATTCCTTTTTTAGGGTTCTTCTATTCTTCCATTCCTTTCACAATGGTTCACACTTTCCACTTCTGCCTATTAGAATATGCCATATCTCCAGGTCTTAGAACATCCTCACCAGTCCCATAAATTTACTCTTCAGCTCACTGGCCAACTCCCATCCCTGAATCTTCCCTAAAGTTATATTATAAACCAAGAATATTTTCCCCACTTAGACAACATGATTCTCTTCCTCTTTCATTTAAAAAGCTCCCAAGGATGCACAGGAAACTTCCTGGCTAATTTGTTTTATAGTTAAGGGGTTAGGTGACTTGCCTCAAAGATCACACATTTAGAAAGTATCTAACTGCACCACCAAACTGCCCCTATCCCTGACTAATATTAAGAACAATGGACATCATACTCAAAAACCCCAATAATGTTAAAGAAATGGATGCCAAAAGGAAACCAGATTCTGGATAATTAGCCCTTAATCTCAGGCTTAGATTTTAGCCCTAAAGAACAAATAATATAACATCCATTTGCAATTGAAAGTTGAGAATTTTTTGTAGGGAGGAGGGGAAGGAAAGGGGGAAGAGATGTACAGACCATTGCATTTGTTGTCATGTTGCTTGTCTTAGTTCTCAAAGAAGTCCATGACATCAGAGAGATTATACCATGACATTAAGTGCACTGGATTTAAGGGAGAGAGGGCTGGGCAAGGTCACCTGCCTCACTTTCCCCTCCAGAGCCACCTGGGTCCAAGTAGACAAGGGGAAAGGGCTCTGAATGAAATGGGAGAGTTATTAAGGTTAGGTAACAATTAAAGCAAGAATCTCCTCTTTAACTTAGTCCAAAAAAATCTAAATAAATAAATAAGAATGAATGAATGAATCTGGGAGAGGAAGATCTTCACGGTTTGAGTCCACTGTGTTGGTTATTTATGTTTAACTATTTTTCTTTCTTGGGCAGCTAGGTGGTACAGTAAATAGAGTGCTGGACCTGGAGTCAAGAAGACTCATCTTTCTAAGTGAGATCAAATCAGACACTTATTAGTGACCCCAGGCAAGTCACTTCCCCTGTGTGCCTCAGTTTCCTTATCTGTAAAATGAGCTGGAGAAGGAAATGGCAAATCACTCCAGTACCTCTGCCAAGAAAACCCTAAATGAGGACATGAAGAGTCAGACATGACTGAAAAAAGAAAATGACTCAACATTTTTCTTTGTTTTGGAGAAAGATTAGGAAGTAGAGGGTGAAATATCTGAAAGTAACTAATGTAAAAAAAAATGACATCAATAAAATGTATTTTCAGCTGGGTGTGGTGACTCATGCTTGTAATCATTGCTAATGAAGAGGTTATGACTTGTGGATCTCCTGAGCTTGACTGGGAGTTTTGAGCCAAGTCCAATAAGATTCTAAAAATCACTGAAGAGAGCTGATTGTCAAATTTCCAGTGTAAAGATTTACTTCTTGTAAATCAGCAAATGCTACAAATCAGGGCTTGACTTATTGTTTTATTGATTTCTAGATTTAAGAAAGTGATGGAGAAAATATTAATAATATAGATTAAAGACTTCACATGTATAATCCATATATTGCTTGTCTTCTCAACGGATGGGAGAGAATTTAGAACTCAAAGAATTTTAAATTAACTTTTTAAAAAATTAATGAAATTGGGAAATATTTAGAAAATAATTTTTAATAATTCATATTAACCTTAAAAGTGTATCCTCTGTACATCTTCACTTCATCCCCTGACTCTAGTCCATTGTTAAACATTTACAAGTGCATTAAGACATACAAGGCTAAGATGCTCAGATGTTCATACTAAATTTGGCACTAATTTGGAAAAGGGAAACACTAGCTTGTTTAAGAAGGGAAGAAATAGCTCAAGATGGAGAATAGAATTGGTCAGAGCTACCAGATCAGACCAAGAGAGAAAACATTTTTTGTCCAAGGTTACATAGCAAAGCTCAGGTGTCCTGACTCCCCGCTCACTGCACTCCAAGCTCTGAAAGTCTATGAAATTCTCAAAACAATAGAATCTTCATACCAATGGTCAAGGAGCTCTGGAAAATATAAGATTGGTCAGACAAGGTTAGGATTATATGCTATTACATTTAGAAAGGCCCTTGGAAATCATTTTAGTCAACCAACTCATTTTACAGAGGAAAGTGAATTGATATTGTTTTATACTTGCCTCTTTAAAATAGCAAACTGACAATGATATTTTATGTTAGGCAAGTAGAAAGGAATATTAACTATATGTATTTAACTATCTTTGCTCCTCATGGAGTGAAGTGCCATATAGACATATATACAGTTATAAATATAGATATAAATGCATATATTCTGACATTCACATAAATGCTATCCCTGAACTTGCCACATCAGGAATTTTTAGACTCAAAGGCTAGGATCTAATCTAATCTGAGCTGGGCTGCAATATTCCAAGTGTGAGTTAGGATTGGTCTCCTACTTAACCTTCCCTACTGGCCTAGATGTGATTCACAGGCTTGGGTGGTTTAATTTCAAAGACAATACATAGCTTGTGACCTCAGAGCCAGCCTCCTAACTCAATGAAGGGAACTAATCTAATAAACAGATAAGCTGAGTTCTCTAATGCTTTTCCAATTGTTTGGTCCAGCCAATTCCATGGGTATTTGAGGGCTACTCTGGCTCCTCTATTTAATAAGTGACGGCAACAGGATGCCATTATTGGAGAAATATTGGCCACTGTAACGTACATCATAAAAACACATTAGCTCTAATTTCATACCACCTAAGGCTATATTAATATCTCTTTAATATAATCATCTATAAATAAATGATGACCCACTGACTTAATATGACACTTGATTTCCACACATGGAGGAAATACAATAGGGGAGAGATTTCATTTATTTTCACCATGACCAGGCCTGGTAAAGATCCTTATATCTAAAAAGAAAGGAGTCTCTCATTTGCTAATTCTAAAAATCAACTTGATGATTGTCTGATCTAAATTTTCTTTTTAAAAACAAAGAACCATATCTTATGAATTCCTACAAAACTTGCAGCATATAAATGATTCACTCACTTCCCATTCCTCTTGATACCTCATTCTTTGGTGCTTTTTGTTTGTTTGTCTGTTTTGTTTTGTTTTGGTAGATCAATGAATGTTAGACCTAGAAAGGATCTTAGAGACTAATCCCTTCAGTTTTCTAATGAAGAAACAGCATCAGAGAAGCAGAAAGATTTGTCTGTATGTTCACAACTAACGAGGAGCAGAGTTGAATCTCTGGCTATTGACCTTCCCATATTATCATGCTATTTCTCTACCAAAAAAAAAAAAAAAAAAAAAAAAAAAACCTAGAAAGAAAGAAATTGGACTTCAACTGAAAGATGGTACTGGTATTCAGTACATCAAAGTAAGAACCTGGCAATGTAATTAATCAGGAGGGAAAACCCTCTACTGACATGGGGATTTTCCTCCTCTGGATAACTCTGGATCTCAGCTGGCCAACATAAAAAGCAAGAAAGAGCTGGTCAAGAACTGATGTCTATTCTTCTAAAGCCTTTCCTCATTCAACTGCACACCCCTAGATTTGTCTGAAGGGCCTCTATTAATAGAGGAGCCTCTGGGAGAATTCAGAGCAAGAGAAGATCTCACAAAGTGAATCACTGGTGGAGCAGTCCAAGAGAAGAAGAGGAGGGGGCGGGGGGTAGGTACATGCCAGAGACAGTCCCACAAGCAGCCCTGATGAATTGTGAGTCCTCTTGCCATACTACCTAGTGGTATAATTTGTATAGAAACATAATTTGTACTGTGGAATTTACTCAGCCCCTACATCATAACAGGCAGCTGAAGAGAAGCCTGAGCATCAAAATAACTGCAGATATTTGGTGCCATTTCTGGGCTACTCACAGCTGTCCATTGCCCATCTGCATGGCTATATAATTTAATAACTGATGCTTCTTCCACAGTGGACGAGAGACTCTGAAGTTCAGTTCTCTCTCACGGGCCCTGAGGATGCCTTGTATTCCTTTGAAACACTTGTCAAAATCAGGTTTTTCCATCTGTTCTAGGAGGGGACCTCCTGGATACAAGAACTTGAGTCTTTGTAGTGGGCCCAGAGGACATGGGGAGGGGCCCACATTTCAATATCTTGAAGACCTCAAAGCTATCATTTGGGGGACTCCAAAGATATGATATATGTTTTTAGGCACCCGAGAAGATCCACATGATCTTTAGATTTTTTTAGTATTAAATTCTGAATAATTTAGTATTAAAGTCAGAACCAGTTAATCCCTGTAAAGCCACTTACCAGATACATACTCAAGTCAACTCCACCAGAAAAATCATCACTCTCCAGTCCCATGTTGTTTACAGTGGCCTATATGCTGAACATAGCAGGCATTTAACAAACTGTATTACTGGCTATTCTTTTGCTTCAAAGAGGACCAATGACATCATGTAGCGATGCTTTGACTTGTTTGTGAATCAGATTTAAATGAGGCAGAAGCACATAATGTCAGCCTCACTCTCTCTTCCTGGGTCATTGAGTTTCAGCAGCTGTCCCATAAACTTGACATTTACATACGTCTCCTTCACCCTCGGTGTGTTTGTAATGTGCTACTTCATCATTTCTCCTTTTCAGAATCCCTTATTTTCAGGGGAGGCGAAACCAAGATGATAGAGTAAAGGCTGGAACTCACCCAACCTCTCCCCCAAACTGCTCCAAGTTCTTTAAATAAATAAAAAAATTAGAGCATCAGAACATACAAAAAGATGGAATAGAACATTTTCCAGCCAAAGACTAGAAGGTCAACAGGAAAGATCTGTGACAAAGGGGGTGGGAGTCCAGCATGCAGTCTCGGTGCTGGCCATGCACAGCCTTGACTCTGCCCCAGCCCCAGAGTCAGCAAAACAGGAATCGCCCAGGGACCCCTGAAGCAGTGGTAATATTGGTGACTTCCAGACCTCTCAGCCCGGATACACCAAAGATGACTTGGAAGGTCAGCAGGAAAGTTTTGTCAGTAAGGGAGGTGTGGGCAATGTCAGGGGACATTGAAGAAGGACTGAGTGGCTTTAGCACATTAGATCTTATAGCTACAATGGGGCAGAGACACTCAACAGTTTCAGGGCAGAAAAAAAATGTTTATGGTCAGATTCTTAGAAGCATTTCTGAAAACAACTAAACAATACATCTGTAGTTTGGGATAGTACACCCTCCTACCCTGAAAACAGAGCCCTACTTTAACAAAGAGTTAAAAAGCCCGGTAATGGGCTGGGAAAATGAGCAAACAACAGAAAAAGATTCTGAACATAGAAAGTTATTATGGTGACAAGAAAAATTAAAACATACACTCAGAAGAAAATAACAAAGTTAAAGCTCCTACATCCAAAGCCTCTAAGAAACTTAAAAATTATTCTCAAGCTATGGGAGAGTTCAAAAGGGATTTTGAAAATCAAGTAAGTGAGAGAGAAAAAAATTAAAGAGAATTGAGTGGGGCAAAAAAAAAAAAAATACAAAAAGCTAATGAGGAGGAAAATGCCTTAAGAAGCAGAATTGGCCAAATGGGAAAGAAAGCATAAAAGCTCACTGAGAAGAATAATTCCTTAAAAGTTAGAAATGAGCAAATCAAAGTTAATGACATTATGAGAAATCAAGATATAACAAAGCAAAACCAAAAAATGAAAAAAATAGAAAATGTGAAATATTGCATCAGAATCTTTATCTTCTTTTCAGTCTCCAGTCAGATACTACCACCTTTGTGAAGCTCTCCCTGAAATTCCTATTGAGTATTGAGTATTCTCTCTCTCTCCCTATTTAAGGATTCTTAAAATATTTCATCTAAATTTTACCACCTATTCTACCTTATAACTTCCCACCTCATATTATATTTATTTGCATACATGTCATGTCATCCTCCTCCCTTCCAAGTAGAATAATAATAATGATGATGATAGCATTTGTGTAGTATTTTAAGGTTTGCAAAGTGTTTTTTTATTCAATTTTATTTAATTCTCACAACAACCTTAAGAGGTAAATGCTATTACTTCTTCCATTTGGTAAATGAAGAATCTGAGGCTCAGAGGTTAAGCCACTTTCATTAATAAGTATCTGAGACAGAAATAGAACTCAGATCCTCAATGACAAAATTAACTCTCTATCCACTATGCCATGCAAGTAGCTACTTTGGAGAGCATCAGACTCAAATGGAAATGGGTCCCAGAGCCACCTACTGACTTAGAAAACCACAAATTATCAATTTCTGTAATACATTGTATTTTTGTTTACTTGTTAAACATATCCCAATTATATTTAAATTGGGTTAGGAGGCTTATAGCTGGCAGAGGATCTGATATGTCTTCAGAGAATAAAGAAGATAACTTTACTTTTGTATATCTAACACTTAAAACTATACAGTGAGTTCTGCTAAAATGCATATTTGAAAAAGGCAAGTTTGTTCCAATATGATAGTTATAATAGGGAACATTTTGAGAATAATTCAAATTTTAAGTTTGATTCTATGTGATTTCTTACCCCAGAAATAGTGAGAGAACACAGAATATTGCACTTCCCAATAACTCCCAAAGCTCCAAAACTTCTAGTGCCCATTTACAGAAGCAAACTTCGGGTCATCGTGGTAAATCGCCACATTTATGACATCTTCAGTGTAATAAGAGAAGGGCCGTTCCTCAAACACCTCCACCACAAACACCTCTCCTTCAAAAGGCCAAGTAGCAGTCCATCATGCCAAAAACTGGATCACTATGGATTTCTTAATCATTTAATATGTATAAAATATCATTTTAATTAGATTCCTATGTTTTTCTCATGTCACTGATTAAGGTTTTGAGCATTGTGCTCCTAACCTCATCTACCTTGTAAGCTCTAGTGCTTGATTTTGCAAAGCAGAGTACTTTTGGGGAATATATATATATATATATATCTCGAATAAACAACAGAAATGACTGTACTTGGAAACTCCTGGGTGCTATGTTGAATCTTATTGCTTGAGTATTAAACTCAGAGCCAGTTAATCCTCATAAAGCACCATCAGACACATCATCTCTATCCATCACAAAAGTAATCACTCTCCATTCCCATGACTTTTCTTGACATAAGTACAGATACCTCACTACCACTGTCACTATGACAGTAACATCTCTGTTGGGCTCTGAGACCTAAGTCAGAAAGCTTCACCTTTAAAAGCTGGCTGTTTTCAATATGTTCATAAGGAAAAAAGGCATTTTTTTTCAGAACTTCTGTGTCTCTGAGGAAAATAAAAACTTTTAGAAGTTTTAGAAGAGACTCCCACCCCCCAACGACTGAAAAGGTATTGGAGAGTATGAATAGTAAGACAGCCATGTAGCAGAACATGGTCATCTTCAAGATTCTGGTTAGCAGCATAAGGCAAATTTTACGTCCTTTACAAAGTAAGTTGGCAGAAAGAGTTTTGTGACCCCAGCAAAAGAGCAGAAGAATAGCTGGATGAGGTCAGCTGATTTACCAAGTTTTCCTACCAAGCCAGTAAAGAAAACCTGAGAAGCTTGTTTATTCTAAGAAGTAAAATAGCTCCTTCACCTTGGTAAATAAACTCAGCCATGTTAAATACTAAGTGAATTCAATGATAAAAGTTATCTAGGTGGTGCCCTGGATAGAGAACTAATCCTGTAGTCAAGAACATCACAGTTCAAATCCTGGCTCAGACATTTGGTCTGGCTCAGGCTCAGCTTCCTCATCTATACAAGTGAAGGATTTGGAGTCATGGATCTTTAACACTCCTTCAGATCTAAATATATGATCCTATGAAAATGTCTTTAAATTTTACTCCATTTTTCTTAAAAGCTGTAATACAAAGGCAATCATTATAGATGCCTAATGACATCATTTTTGTTAGGATTACTAAGTGAGAACTGAGGTTGTCTGGATAGTGACAAGGTGAGAATTCAGGTTTTCTGGACAATTACAAGGTGAGAACTCAGGTTGACTTGATAGAGGGGGCAAGCTCATTGGCTGGGGTGGTTCTTCCCAGAAGCCCTTGCATTATCCCACACCCATTCTCTGGGAGGATAAAAGAGACAGCACTGGGCGCAGAGAGCAGATCGGCCTGGAGAAGGATAAGAGCTGGAGGAGATTCAGAGCCAGGATTCAAGAAGAAGACTCTGAATTGCATCAGGCTTGACGGGGCTCTCTGCAGGAAGGGAAGTCACTTCTTTGGACAAGAGTTAACAGCAACTGCCTGGAGACAACGGTTCGTTACAGGAAGAAGAATCTGTCTGAGAGATTTGAGTAGACACAGCAGATCTCTTCCCAGAGAGCAATCCAGCAGCTTCTGGAGACGACAGCTCGCTACATTTGGCGCCCAACGTGGGGCAAGGACTTTTGCTTATCCTGACAAGAGGAGCTAGACCAGACCTTCGCAATTTGGCGCCCGAACAGGGACAGACACGGTCCTGATTCCAGTGGAAAAGCCTCCCATCCAGATCTCAGTCTCTCTGACCCAGAACCGTGAGTAACGAGGAAACTTTGTTAAAGATTAAGTGAGCGTGCTAATAGATAAATAAGGAACTTAACTTGTTAAGGGATAAACCAGGAATCTCTTATAGCTGAAATGGGGCAGATGTTAGCTAAATTCAATCCCTGGACCTCAGCCGACTCAACCCCAGCCCCAGAAGCAACCTCAGCTCCACCCCCATTCAGGAGTGGTACTATAGAGAGTATAATCAAGATAATTGAGGAGCAGAGTTTACTTGTAACCTGGGTACAGATTGCTAAACTCTTGGCTGCATTAAGACGCACATCCCCTTGGTTCTTAGAGGAAGAAAAGATAGATGTAGATAAATGGAAGCTAGTGGGATATGAAATGAAAGAATTTCAAGCAAAAAATGGGCCTCGTTCAATTTCTGCAGAAGTATTTTATATCTACAACATAGTTCAATTAGCCTTAAACTATCAAGCCAATTGTAGGAGAAGGAAAAGTTTTAAAAATGAACAGAGGAGGAAGTGTGAGAAAAAAAGGAAAGATCAAGATCTTGCCCTAGAGCAAGAAGATTTAAATGAGGAATTATGGTATGATTCTCTTGAAGAAGCTTCAATTCTGCCTAGAGAACAGATTATTGACAGGCCCACATCAACCCCACCTTCAGAGGTGGAGGAAGAAGGAGGGGAAGAGGCAGAAACACAAACAGAATTGCCTGTGAAGCAGCCTAAGCCTATGACAAGATTAGAAAAAGCATTGGTTAAAGCTAAGAGAGAAGGACAGGATATAAGTGATTTTATACATGCATATCCTGTGATTGAAAATACTGACTCTGTAGGTAAAAAAAGGAGAAGATATGCACCTTTAGATTTGAATAAAATTAAGGATTTGAAAAAAGGTTGTACCCTTTATGGGGCTACATCAGCTTATGTCAAAATGTTACTAGATGGTTTGTCTTATGAAGTCCTAACCCCGAATGATTGGAAATCCATAGCAAGGACATGTCTGGAACCTGGAGAAAATTTATTATGGCTTGCGGAATTTCATGAATTATGTAAAATTCAAGTCAGATGCAATTTGGAAATAGGAGTTAACACACAATTCACTTTTGAGCACTTAGCTGGTGAAGGTCAGTATGGAGAGAATTCGGAACAGATTAATTATACCATGACAATATATGAACAAATTGCTAAGGCTGCAATAAAAGCTTGGGGTGTCCTTCCTGGACAGAAAGATCGTGGAGAGGCTTTCACTAAAATACAGCAAGGTCCCAATGAACCTTTTGCAGATTTTGTGGGACGTTTGCAAACTGCTGTCAAAAGAACTATTGGAGAAAATTCAGCTATAGAAATAATGACCAGACATCTGGCTAAGGAAAATGCCAACGAGATTTGCAAAAGAATTATATGGGGATTAGACAAAGATGCTCCTTTAGAGGAGATCATAAGACGCTGTGCTACAGTGGGAACAAATGCTTTTTACACCCGGACAATGATGAACATGGAAAGACAGGGTCCTTCCTGGCAAGGGCCTTCTAGAGAAACTCGGCGATGTTTTCAATGTGGAAAAATTGGGCATCTAAGAGCTCAGTGTAGGTATGGAGATACAGTGAGAAGACAGGGTGAAAGAAGACCTAAAACCCCATGTCCAAAATGCAACAGAGGACTCCATTGGGCATCAGAGTGTAGAATAATTCAGGGAAATGGGATGAGGGGCCCAGGTCCAGGGCCCCAGGCAAAAAAGACATGGGGCATGATGGCAGCTGATGTTACACCCAAAGAACCTTTAGAAGGCCAGGACTCTGATTTAATCAATCAGCAGAGAAGCAATCACATGGCAGAAAGGGATTACCTGATAAGTCAGTCAAAAGGCAATCAGATTGCAAAAATGGATTACACTTGGGGAGAATACAGGCCTTTTAAACCAACAGGGCTGTGCCCAGTGCAAACAACTCCAATGTAATTGTCAGATGATGAGAAGAGATTTAGAAAGTGGTAAATAGAAGGAAATTAGATAGGTTAACTGCCTGGGAGAGAGGGTTTGCTTGTATTTCTTCAGCAGGAGAAGGAATCAGATGGGTGCCAACGAGTCATATTCGCCTTGTCCATCAGAGAGAGACAGAAAAAGAAAAAAACCTCAAAATAAAGGAGAAGATCTAAGAAACATCTGACACTGAAAGAGCATGGATAATAAGAAGACTGTTAAAGAACTTTAAAAACCAGCAGGAATCATTGGACTTCCTCACACAAGATGAGACTAATGGACAATGGACTTATGGACATTTATAATTTTCAATTTATGATTATTTGATTATGATTATGTTATATACTTCTAGCATGTGTTATGTTACTATGTTACTATGTGCTTATGTAATTTATGTAATTATCTGTAATACTTCCCATATTGATGGATTTATGTTTCAAGGTCATGACTGTCCTATATTCTAAATCAAAAGAAAGGGGGAGATGTTAGGATTACTAAGTGAGAACTCAGGTTGTCTGGATAGTGACAAGGTGAGAATTCAGGTTTTCTGGACAATTACAAGGTGAGAACTCAGGTTGACTTGATAGAGGGGGCAAGCTCATTGGCTGGGGTGGTTCTTCCCAGAAGCCCTTGCATTATCCCACACCCATTCTCTGGGAGGATAAAAGAGACAGCACTGGGCGCAGAGAGCAGATCGGCCTGGAGAAGGATAAGAGCTGGAGGAGATTCAGAGCCAGGATTCAAGAAGAAGACTCTGAATTGCATCAGGCTTGACGGGGCTCTCTGCAGGAAGGGAAGTCACTTCTTTGGACAAGAGTTAACAGCAACTGCCTGGAGACAACGGTTCGTTACAGGAAGAAGAATCTGTCTGAGAGATTTGAGTAGACACAGCAGATCTCTTCCCAGAGAGCAATCCAGCAGCTTCTGGAGACGACAGCTCGCTACACATTTTAATGAACAGTTATATTGTTATGGGGAGGGAGGAAGGTAGTGCTTACTGAATTAAATAGTTAAATACTCTGAAATACCAATTGGAATTCTCCAAAGGAGCAATGACATCAGGAGGGTGATGTCTTGACTTGCAAGTGATTTGGACTTAAATGAAGCAGAACTGTTCAAAGTCACCAGTCTCACTTTTTCTCCAGAGTCATCAGAGTCCAGGAACAAGAAATAGGTCAGAAAAACAGGCAATGACCCGGGATTCAGGTTGGGAGACCTTGGTCTTTTTAAGCTAAGGTCTTTCCCAATTTTCAGTTTGTCTGAGGCAGTGCCCATTCAGTGATTAAAGGCTAAGTAAGAAGTGAGGCAAAAGATGGTCAAATTTGACTTCCCAAAATAATCCAGCTTGGAGGGGAAAACCAATCCTACTTGGAAAGAAGCCTACAAAATGGGGCCTTTACACCATCATCCTGCTGCAGGCACTTACTTCTTAAGTGTGAGTATCAGAAATAAGAAGCCTCTTTAAGGCATACCTATTAAATCTGACCCTATTAAGTAAGAAGCAGTAAATATTGTATATAACCCACCCACCAAATAGGATTTGAAGAGAAGGGAATCTCAAGAAGTCTAGTACTAGTTTTTTCTTTCACTCTATTTTCTGTCTGTCCTCCTTCTTCTGTCCATCTGTCTACGTGTCTCTCTTTTTTCTGTGTAAAGCTTCTTCCTTCCTTTCCCCACTTCTCTCTGTCTCTCTGACTCTGTCTCTCTGTCTCTCTTGCTGTTTCTCTCTGTGTATCTCTCTGTGTGTCTCTATGTCTATCTCCCTTTAACCCTTTCTATATCTGTCTCTATCCCTCTCTGGCTCTCTCTCTCTCTCTCTCTCTCTCTCTCTCTCTCTCTCTCTCTCTCTCTCTCTCTCTCTCCCCCCTACTACAAGCTGTCCCTCAGCTGCTCACTGGCATTTACAATTGATTGCAATCCCTCTCCACTAAAATCAATAACAGAGGCTGAAGACTGGCTTTGGATTGACTCCATTTTGATCCTATCACCATTATGTGTGACTTATCAGATCAAAGCCAGCAAAAAGACCAGAGGTGCTATGGATCTTTACATTTAAAATAACTAAACAAGAAGCCTCCCTACTCTTATCTCTTGCTGTAGAACAAATTAGCAAGCTAGAGCCTGAGGCCTACAAGGGCTATGTTGTATGCTGGGACCCAGCTGATAAGCAGTTGGCTGTCCAATGGAATGAAAGCTCCTTTATCCACCAAAATACCTTCTCTACCCCATTGGCTGGTATTCAAATTTCTATCTCTGGGGTTTCAGATACACCGGGTATTACCTGTTGGAACAGAAATCCTCTTAGGAGAGGGACTGTCCGGATTGGCCCATATAAATAGCCATCTAGGCAGGAGAGTCTAGCAGGCCCTATCAGCAGAGTATAAAGAGTTGGTCCATAGAGCTAGGCCAATCCTGTTCTTATCAACAGCACTCACAAATTAGATCCTCCTAAAGCGTAAGTGTGACCAAGAGCAGTGGACCTCTTGTTTCTGGAATAAAATAAAGACTTTTTTTTAAGCATTTAAAGCACTTCACAAACTGTTTCCATCCAATCTTGATTCAATTATATATATATATATATATATATACATATAT